>NC_061108.1:47457904-47485404 GCF_015104395.2 Macrobrachium nipponense
ATATATATATATATATCATATAATATATATATATATGATATATATAATATATAATACTACACACACACATATATATAACCCGATTTAAATATGAAAACTTTATACAATTTACCACCAGTTGTTTGAGCTAGTTGAATTAAATCATGAAACAATACGAGACAAAATGATGCTACAGATGATAGAAATTCATAAATTATGGAATTTGAAATCGGGAAAAAGAATTAATACACTGAGAACAGTGTTTATCGGAATATTCTTAAATTAGACAGATGAAATCTGGAAGTTTCTCAAATAGTTTATGAGCTTCTCTCTCTGCTATAACTTTCGTAGTCTTGGAAATATATTCGTTTAGCGCCTGCCCCAAGGGTTTCAATAGTATCTCGTCCCCTCTGTAAATCCAATGATAGGTTTTCATGTAATCACTCGTAGGGTTTTTTTTTTTCAGCGTCTCTCTCCCCTTACCCGATTTCTGTGATGGTACTTAAGGTTCTTTTCTCTTACACTTTTCTATCTCTTTAACCTTCTTCTCTGTTTTTGTGCTGTCGTCGCTTATGCCGTGATTTGCTTCCAAGTGTCTTCTAGACCTCCATTTTCTTTTTACTATGATCGCTCTTTTTTGTTCCTAATGTGAAGAATAGCACATCTGAGTGGATCTCATGATGCAGTATAGTTTGATGTCCCTTACCGTATCGCCGAATTCCATTTTACTCATCCAGATTCCATTTTAATTGCTAAATATACATACAAAATGAGTCTGTGCCGCTGTCACGAATTCTTTGTCTCTTGGGTGCCTAACCTTGACGGCATGTAGTATGTGGCCTCTGTCTTTCCACTGCAAAGTGGGCCTTTTGTGTTCCCGGCTTTGAACCCATCTTCGGCCTCTGTTCCTTCCAACATAAAAATAGTGTTCGTTTTCTCCATCTTTCATTTACCTGATGGAGAGAAAGAAACATGCTCGGATTACTGGTTTTGTTCAATGTTTCCCTGGTATCACCACGGGACTCTGGAACTCTCTTCCTGTTTCCTGTAGTCGCCTTCAAGAGGCTGTGCGCCATTTTATATCCTCTTAACTTTATTTTCATTGCCTCGTTCATGCTTATTCAGCTTGTCATAAGTTCTCCCGATCCAGTCAGCCTTTGTGAAACACGAGATTTCTTTATGAAAATGTGTTCACAACACCCACCGCATGCATAAAAAAAGTAATTATGTACTTCACGTTTTTAGTACTTATAAAATATTGTAAACGAGGAGCAATTTAATTTCTCTCTCCAGATTACCGTGAGATAACTGCCAATTGCAGGACATGCAGTGCAATCTTCGCACGCTATAAACCTTTTCGTTTATAGCTAGAGCGAGGAAGACATGCTAATTGGCGTAGCGTCATTCTCTCGCTCTCAATATTTAATGTTGGAATGTTCTTGGAGAAATGCTTTCCATGTAGAAGTTTCCTACAGTTATACATTTTGCAGAAGTAGTTGGTGTTTTTCAAGATATGCTGATCCCCAGAATCTTGAAGATCCTACGCAATTACGCTTAAAGTGGACTTTAACTCTCGATGTAGTGTATGAGCATATACGTTAGCAACGTCTTAAAATAATATTTCAGTAGTTTTCTTTTATTAAGTAGTGAATTTATGGGGCAATATTCATGGGAGATTATTATTATAAACTAAACAAGACCAAAGTGTCAAATAGGTTCGTTTAAAGGTACGATGAAAATTGAGACTTGGAAATGAAATACAATGAAATTTTAGAATTTGAAATAAAGCAAGGTGCGATAAAAAAAAAAAAATAAAATTAACAGCTAAACGAGAAGAGACCAGGTGGAACAGCAGTGCGGTTGGGGCTCAAAGCGGCTCTGTTGTACTGCCTACAGTGTGCCTGGAAAAGTGCACTAGTAGATGTTAACACAGGCCACCACATGGTTTATAATACTTACTGAAAAGTGAAGTCTGGGTGCTGATACACATGAAGCGAGCGATAGCGATTTGGTTTCTTGTGATCGTTGTATAAGATTCGAGCACCATCAGTGTATTGCGATCTTTATTTCTGTCAATATGCTTTCGCACTCTACCACTTTCAACTTCTTATTACAAAATATAGAATACAACTGTTTAAGATATAAAAAATAAGGTACTAGAAGTTATGCTCGTGAATTCATTCGTAACAATTCAATGTATGTAAAAAATTCCTTTTCATGATTTTTATCTTGTCGTTAGAGGGAGCTTTTGTCAGTAGGATTTGTTAACCTTGCACTTCTGAGGCCCCATTAACTGTGGTTATTAAAAAGATATCTGGGGTTATATCGATCGAGGGTGTGATCCTTCGAAGCCATGTGCTGTCGAAACGAAATTTAATCTCGTCCTCGCCAGAAGCAACGTCATATTACCGGACGGTCGATAAGATTTGCATGTGGTTCGCTGATCATGCCATTCCTTTCTTTCCCTCCTATTCGATAAGTTACTCAGGCGTTATATACATAGGAATGCTATGAAGTCTGTAGACCACGTTTTATTGTTTTAGAAACAAAAAGGGATTATTTGCTTACTGTCAGAGCACCTTGTCCTGTAACAAAATACTGTGATTAATTGGGCTTCTAATCGAATTCTTGTAATTATAGATATAATTGAATTGCGTCCGTTTTAAAAGATCTTAATTATTATTATTATCATATTCAGAAGACGAAACCTATTCATATGGAAGAAGCCCACAGGGACCATTGACTTAAAATTTCAAGGTTCCAAAGAATCTTGCGTTCATCAGGAAGAAGTGCGAGGAGGCAAAGGAAATGCATACAGAAGAGATCCCACTCATTAAAGAAAAATAAATTAGTAGATGGATAAAAAAACAATAAAATGTAAAGAGTAATAGTATTAGGGAAGTAATGCATTGCAGTTGCACGACATCCTCGGGGAGGCTGTTCCACAGTCCAACGGTGTGAGGAATAAAGGACCTATGGAACTGAAAAGTTCGACAGCGACACATTTACTGCATATTGGTGCTGCTATTCAGCGAATCTGGTTGCTTTCGGCAGGAAAAGGGGATCAGGGATCATTTGTGAATACAACGTATGAAAAGTGACAAAGAAGAGACCGTCCGTCGATGGTCCAAGTCATAACTGCTACTATTAGGAAACAGAAACTTACCTCCACGAACCACTCTACCTAAGTGATCAATCTCCGGCAGAGACAGATATCATCCACACCGGAGAACAGGTTGCTTTCGTGTGGTATTTGCTGAAACTTTCATTAGATGTTTCTCAAAAGTTAGACGCAAGTCAAAAGTTATACCCAAAATAATTAAATCTTCAGACTCGTTCAGCAAAGTTCCATCCACCTAAAAGGGAAGATAGGGTGGGAAATCTGTAAGGGATCTGCGTGATACGGTCCATGTCCCAACTGAGTCTGAGGGCAGCTTCATTTCTCGGAATTGGAGACTTCACTACACCAGCAAGTGTTGTGTCATCTGCAAACTGAACAATCTTGTTTTCCAGTCCAACAGTCATATTACTTTTATGCATTAGAAATAAAAGTAGAACGCCAGAAAAAATAGATCTTGTTTCACTAGAGATCTTGTCTACAGCAACTCGCTGCTGCCTGACTGTATGGAAATCTTGAAGTAAGCTTAAAAAATAGCCACCCCCACCCACTCCAAGATTCGGAAGTTTATAAACAAGGGCCTTGTGTTATACTAAATCGAAAGCAGCTCTAAAATCTATTTGAATTACTCTGCATCCAAAACCCTTATCAAGGTTCCATTGCAAATGTTAAGTCAGTCCAAAAGAGCATCGAAGGTACCTAATTGCTTCCCATATGCTTATTGACTTTCAGCTAACAATCCTTTAGATTCTACATACTTATATAGTGGCTTATGAATAAGTCTTTCAATAATCTTTAAAGCACAGGGAGAATAGAAATTGGGTTGTAGTTACTGCTTTATGCAGATATGTCACTCTTTGAAACAGGCGCTGTAGTACTGAGCTTGCATTCATCCGCAAATATACTACTTCGAAAAAAAAATCTACAGAATCTACGTATCTTGGGAGACAACACACTAGGAACTTTCTTCAAAAACAAAGGAAGAAACCATCAGGAACTTCTCCACCCCCAGTTATCAAGATCACCCAGAATTTTTCTTGACATCCCTGGAGCGAAATGGAAATGTTGTAAGAGCAGGTTCTGGATGACAAGTATAAGGGAGAGGAACATTCTGACTGACTGCTGAACTTCAAAAGCTCGATGAAGCGATTAAGCTTTTTCCCCAGGGCCAGTAACCAATCCACCATCATATGTTAATAGTAGTGGAATGGAAGACGATCTTAACCCAAAGAAACTCTGATGCTAATTTGGTCCACTACAGATGAGGCCGAGTAATTCCTGCAAGTTTCCTCTCCGAGGAATTATTGTAATTTCTCTCGGCTGTAAAGTAAGTCCTATTCGCAACACGGTGAGACTCGACTAGAAGGGTGTCATTTTCATTTGAACGATTTTGTCTCCACGTGTTGAACTTAGTCTGTTTGTCAGGGTAGGCTTTCCTTCCTGTATCATTAAACTGGCTGGTCATTTGTCCTAAATTGGACGAACTTTCCAAGGACATATCTTACTAAAATAGCCGTCAGCATTTCATTTTACTTCTTCTCGGGATCAGTATCTAATATAAAATCTGAAATATTAAGTGGTCGACAATTGGCACTGGATTTTAGCCAGACCGTTTTTCCAATGGTGACATTAGGAATATACCGATTGACAGATATGTCCATCTCAGTGGCGGAAGTACCAGAAGTGCCTATCTATTCACAGAGCTTTGACTTGACAATAGCTGGAACATCTGTGAATATGAAGTCTAATATATTACCAGAAATGTGCGTGGGTTTCTCATTAGCTGGACAAAATCGGAGGATGTTATTTTTTGTACGGCTAGTGATCTGATTTCAAGTATGTTGTGGCAGTTAGTCATTAGTGGTAAATATTTGTATATTTATAGTGAAAGACATGAGAAATTGTATTGATTAGCGCACGCGTAAATATTTGTTTATTAAAAAGGTCGTGTTTAGAGAAAATCCTTTTACAGATTGCTCTGATTCAACTAAAATACGCTATGAATTCTTACATCTTGTGTTGGTACGTTGGAAAAACAGGTCTTAGGCTACATTGCTTTCTGATCATACTAATAGAGTTCTGTGAATGGTGATAATTTTCACAATGAAATGGCCAGTGAAACTCATTACCACTCTTTTATTTTTCATTCATAGCCATTGTTCTTTCTCTCTTTCATTGATTTAACGTTGCTCCTCGTGAGAAGCTGCTAATGAGTAATATGCAAAGTGTTTATGAATTATTTGTCAAGTTTTTATATATATTGTAACCGTTCTTTTACACAGCAGTTTTATGGCCACTTTTGTGTTAGTATGCTTCCGCGTTCCAGTGAAACATTACAAACAGGTGGACGACTTAATGGTAGTCATAACCAGTCTTCATTATTTTACAGCATTTGACAAAGGTTCGTTGCGCACGTACGGTCGTTGACTTGTTTTCAACCTGTTGATGATATGTATGCGATAAATTGCCAATGTGTGTTTATAACATGTTTTACTGTAGTGTGATCACCCTTAGGAGTACTGTGTACTTGGTCTATTTTTTTTCCGTTTCCTTTATTTTTTCCAAGATGAAAACGAAACTATCCATCATCCTCTAAACATTTCAGTACAAGAAAAAGGGCAAACCACAAAATGAGTAACCGACTAACTGGTATATTTTCATGGCGAATTCAGTTTTTTGTGCTGTCCGCTGACAGTTATTAACTATGCTTCAACATTTTCCTTAGCCTAAAATGTCTCTCTGTGAATGTTTTTTCCACATTTTAGCTGGTAGGCATGATCCCTCAGTCATGAAATTCAACTTTGTTTTCATTTTCTTTTCAAGTCATCTTTTATAGCCATCGTTTTCGTTCATATATTGCATGGAATTTGTGCAGAGCGAAGAGACTTAAGTAATATTTTGAATATCGATAAATGAACTTCATAGCTTCATAAATATTTGTTTTCTCATATACACCATACTGGATATCCTTGTAGAACTTCCTCTTCTCCGAATGTTAATTCGTTATTTTCAGGCATTTATTTTTTCCGGTCCCTATTGGTCATCTTTTTGTCTGTTAATTGCTCATTATCTGAATTTGTTCCTCTAATGTGTTTGTCGTCCACAGATTTTTACTGCTGTTCATTGAATTTTAAAGTACACATCATCCTTATATTTTTATAGCCTTTTTTAAACCTTTGATTACCATCATGTAAAAGAGTCTAATTTTAAATTTAAGTTTCGTATTAGCCCTGCCCTGCCTGACCATTTAAATTCCTACACATTATTTCAATATGAGCTCTCTCTCTCTCTCTCTCTCTCTCTCTCTCTCTCTCTCTCTCTCTCTCTCATATACGCACTGTTTTTTTAAGGTGAAATGTTTTCGTTAATGTGTATCCTTATTAACGTCATATTTTAAATAATTCTTGTTCCTGTATGTGGCCAGAGTTGATTGCATTGTTGATTATTCCCACAGTCACAAGTTATAAGAAAGTAGTGCTTATACATTTCAGTGTTAGTATCTTTGTAGTTGGAGGAATGGCATTGAAAATTTTACCATTTGACTTTCAGACCCTGCAGCCTTCCTTCCTTCCTTCAGCCCCAGGCGAATTGCTCGCTGCCTTCACATTGCATCCATTCCCTTTTGGCCGTGAATGCGAGTCACTGGTCTCGCTTAAGCTGGCTTGTTATAATAATAATAATAATAATAATGATGATAAAGAAAAGAACCTACGTTATGTTACGGAGTACATAGAAATGCAACGCTTCATATCAAACTGCAACATTGATTCCTTAGTTGTTCTCAATTATTCAAAGCAAAGGGATTAATACTATTGACAATGGTAGTGTATTTTGTATTATCATACGGGAAGGTGTAATATAGCCAGAATAATGTTCTTTAAGCTTTGCTGGAATATGTTTCATTTCAGTAGAGGGAAATTCGAGTGAAAAGACGATGTATATCCAGGTCATGGGCATATCTTATAATACATCGCACTATACTTGAAGAGACTTCTGACACCGGAAATGATTTATCTAGGATTGCAGAAAATATTATGTGTTTTATTCATAAACCTCATAGTTTCCCAGGATTGATTTATTTTTAATTTAAAAAAACGATCAGAATATATCGAGAATTGGACTCTGTGTTGTAACAGAGTAAAAAGGAATGAGGCGTTTGACCAAACTATGGTATACTTCAGAGTCCGTATTTAGATTATTTCACAGAAATTATATAAAAGTCTAATATCCAGGTCACCATAGAACCGAAGGCAATTGATCACGAGTTTTCGGTTTCCTGGAATGAGAGAGGAGGCAGAGTCTGTAAACACTTTTAATCAAAAATCGGCTGACGCTGCCGTAGGATTTTCGAAAAGCTAAATGATTGTAAAAGAGTGTCGTATTGTTGTGTTTTATGGATTCAGTACAGGCAGAATTTTCATATCCTCATCTTGAAAAGATGAGAAGACTCGCAACGTGCTCTATTTTAGGGAAGGGAGGTGAACTATTCGTGTTTTAGGTTCCTCGTACTTTTTTTAATGGTACAAAGTTTTATCTGGTTTGCTGTTTTCGAAGATTCTCCGTAGAGGCGTATGCATAGATCTTCCATTATGGTGTACATGAAAGAATTTGCAGAAAAGAGCTCTATGGCCAGCCCAAGAAAAACGAGAAATGGACAGTATTAAAACATAATCAATTATTACAGGTTCAACATCTCAGTGATACGTGATCATACATACATACATACATATGTATCTATGTGTGTGTGTATGTGCGTTTTTATTATGTGGTATTTACATAAAATGTGCGTAAAAAAGTTGAAATGGCAATCAAACGTATTCGGTTTTGTTTTTTACACTTTTAATGTGAGTATTGGGCTGCCATTATCCGAATTCAATAGATAATTTGCTCGAGTGTAGAGTCAGCCAATGTCTGTGACCTTGAATTTTATTCATATCTTTATTCTGTATGTTTAATTATTTTATGTCTTTATTGAATCTAATATCTTATCTTTGAGCGCTAAACGGTAGCCTCAGGTTGAAAGTACTCTTGTGCAGGTGTCTTTTAATGTATTTAGCTGTCTTTATGTTGCAAAGATTGCTTAACCTGGAACTACAAGTGCGGGAATAATGATTCCAGGTGAAGTCGGTGCATGAAGTTTGCTCTCGATGACGGGTAGTCTGTTGTACTGGAGACTCAAATTAAATGTAGAGCAGACGTTATACCTGTGTAGGTTGTTTGATAATTTCATGTGGTATTAGGTAACGTGTGAATTTCCCCTGAGGACGGTTGAATGTAAACCTTGTACAGATAATGTACAGACAATGTTCTCTGTAATTATGTAAAACGCCCGTGAATGTCACTCTCTCTCTCTCTCTCTCTCTCTCTCTCTCTCTCTCTCTCTCTCTCTCTCTTTCTGCGTGGGCTTGCCAGTGATGCAAGATTCCCTTTAACGTGCAGTCACTGTGATTTTATTTTCCTAATCCATTTCTTCCCGGTGTTTGTCACTGTCCATTGCATTTCAGAATAGATTATGCTCTCTGTAGATAATCTCGGCAAGATTCCTCTTGCTCTCGCCCTTCCATCAGCTTATTCATGTTATTTGTTATCGCATTTCTCGATTAAAAAGGTTTATATATATATATATATATATATATATATATATATATATATATATATATAATTTTTAATGGGGTGAACGTAGAGTAAAAGGGAATAGCATTCACAACTACATTTTGGAAGAACCAACAATTTACAAGCAAAAATTCAACCTTTCATCCAGATCACACGCCTAACACAGAAGCCTCGCCTACACATAACTGGATGTTGGAGGCCATTCTTGAAAACTCTTGTTCTACACTTTGTCCATGTTATCACCAGTGGACTTCGTTTGTCAGCGCCTGAAATAGAAGCCACTTTCACTGACACAACCTATCCATTTTCTCCACAAAGCCAAAGCTTGGCAAAATACTCTAATCCATCTTTTCTCTTGTAGTAGATTTTTTTGCTCTTTGAAGTTTCTTTTCGATGTCTTTCCCGAAATCAGTTGATCTAACGAGCGTCGTCTTTCCTTATATCGCATTTGTTATGTAAAAAACTATATCATACATCCCACCTTCGACCTCTCGGTCACTCCTCTTAGGAAGTCTTCTTTCTTCACCAGTTATCTGATTTGTATGTTCTCTCATTTGAACAGCGTTAAATATATTGGACATTTAAGCCAATTCCATTCTTTCACCGTCAAAACTGCCATTCATGATCCAGTCTTTCATTTATTCTCGAATCCTATTCATAGCAGCACACGGTACCATCTGTCTTCTTTGCTTCCACTGCGCAGAAATCTGTCTTGTTAATATTCACTCTTTAAGTTTCTCGTCTTACAAATCATGCAAACTTTCATTGGTTTCTAAAATGTCTTGGTATCGCCGGAATTTACGTACACTTTGACATTAACAAATTTTTTATTATCAAATAAACGTACTCCAACGTGTTTAGCTTCTTTCTCATTATTTAGAAATTATGTAAACAATAGTGGTCTCATGTCATACTTTCTGAGTCCTGTTTGTTCATCAAAGTACTTAATCCACCTATCTGCATCCTTCAACCATTTTTAGTTTTCTGACGGCTTTGTCTGTCCGTCCGCCCTCAGATGTAAAAACCTACTGAAGCTAGTGGGCTGTAAACGGTATTTTGATCAGCCACCTCCAGTCATCAAACATACCAAATTGCAACCTTCTAGCCTCAGTAGTTTATTATTATTTTTTTTTAGTTAAGGTTAAAGTTAGCCATGGATCGTGCATCTGGCAATGCATTCTGGAGCTATGGGACGCACCTTCACTCTACCGCATCCGGTAAGCAACTGCCGGTCATAGTTTTGTACAGAAAACTCGGTTGCGCATAAGAAACTTCGGAGCACTTTGTACTTTTTTTTATTTTGCTTGAATTTCATGCCTATCATATAAAAAAAAACACTTGATTTGCATAACCTATTTTTTCTAACGTTGCTCTGCGTTCCCTCGTCAAGCTGGTTGTCCAACCTTTTCAACAATTGCTTCTCAGTGCAACTGTGGTGTTTTCGCTCGGCGATTCCTGTAATTCATCTCCGTCATTTTCTGGATCTCCGACCACTCCAACGGCCCCTTTTCATTCTCTGAAGTGCCGAATGGCCGAAAGTGTTCCAGTGCTGGGCTTTATAGCCTATATTTCACAAATTAAACTCCCGCCGTTTGTAAAACTGCCTTAATTAAAACTTTTTATTCACCTTCCAGTTTCAAGATGAAATACTGTATCCCTCCCTTAAAGGAAAATGAATTCATTTTTAATTATTTTCATTTCTCTGAACATTTAACCCAGTTAGATATTCTATATTCATTCATTGTTTGAATTCACATTGAACCCATTTCCTACTCTCACTGAACAGACGTCTCATGTTCGTTTCCTGTTATCATGAATTTTCCCAATCTCTTACAAATTTGGAGAATAATGACGGATGGAGAATTATTTCATGTTTGATCTATTGTTCATTTTTTATATTTCCATGCGTATCAATGGGTGTGTGTGTGTGTGTTTTTTTTTTTTTTTTCATTCCTCTTCGTATTTCTGAGTGTATGTTTTTCATTGTGTTGCCTATTCTTTGCTATCTTTTTTTCCCCATCTCCGCCTGCTATTCAATTTCTCGGGATATCTTTTGTCCGTAAGGAAGAGAAGAATAACGTTTGTTTTTCTGAACCAGGACGCACTCGCCTTCCACTCTCCTCTTCTCCTCCTCCTCCTTCTCCTTCTCCTCCTCCTCGTGTTTTCATCACTTGCAAATAATCACCAGATTGGCGATATACGGTAAAGTTCCTTCGCTTTCAGGCAATACAATGGATTTGTGACGTCATTGTGTATGTAAGTACGTGTTGTGTGTGTGTGTGTGTGTGGGAGAGAGGGAGAGAGGAGAGAGAGAGGTGATCAATATATGACCTCTCCATTAAAGGGTTATCAACTGTGTTGCAAGATAAGAGCAATTGTAGTTCAGAATGATTTGAGATTTTCTCTCATCGATTCCTTGGTCGCATATTAGCCACCATGTTTGAAGAGAAATAACATAGCTAGCGTTATTCGTTATACTCTTCGGAGTATAAGGAACCAGCTGATTATAAAAAACAAATGCATCAGATAACTTTATTTCCACAACATATTTTAAAGCTATCATTCGCCATCATTGACGAGCGGCGAGTGGACATTGCCTTAAATAATGTTTTAGTTTTTCACATTGTACTTTTTGTTTGCTTTACACCCATGTGAACAGTCATTATAACATATGTGAATTATGCCTTGCAGTGAAAAAGCGGTCGCCACACACTAGAATTCACAATTGGGGTGGGGGACCCAAGCCCCTGGACGGTGCTTTACATTTGTGCGCATTGCCCCTATAACTAAGCTTTAAAACCATGACCATTGCGCGCATCTTTCCATTACTATTGCGCACAGACATTTTTCAGGGTATTTCAGTAATCTCTGTTGTCAAACCCATTCTGAAGAGAATGTTAGTTCTTCTTTTTTTCCCACCGATTATAGTTGTGCAGCTATTATCTGTTCTTAGCCTTCATTTGCAGGTTTTCACTGTACAGTGCCATGAAATTTCCGATGATTTAAGAATTCTGTTGAAGTTGTATGTGTATCCATCGTGAATCAAGGATTTCTTTCCTTTCTCGGTTTCAGAGAGCGTGAATTCCATGCTGTTTGAATTCAGACTAAAAGAGAGAGCGACTGAAACTAAAGTAGCTTACTTCAAGTGTTCGAAAGTGTTCGTTATCTTATCATAACCATATGCAGTAGGGCAGTTTGACAAGAAACGACCGAATGAAAAGGGGGAAAAGAGGCGCGAAACTGTAATAAATTTCAGCGCGCAATCGTAACACTTCTTAATCCCTAAATGCGCACAAATGCAATACGCCCCACCTGGAGAGGTTAGATGGCCAGCTACAGCGGCCCCTTAACGATGCTTAGTTAATGGTGGGTTAGGTTTTGCTATTTTGGGTAATGAAAGGTGACATCAGTGCTTAATGATATTCCCCAAATGCAGATTCTCCCTCCACGCTCATGTGGACGAGTGACGACTGCTGTTAGACTTCCCGTGGCAAACGCTAGCATGTTTAATCCGATACCAAACGGGTGCCGCCGGTGTAACCATAAGTTTTTACTATCGAAGTCAATTGCGAACAACCAGAAGTCAATTAATCGTAACTGACGACCAGACTCAAGTTCCAGTTATCTTCAGATTAAGTAGAAAACATTAGATTGATGTCGAAAGCTATTAAATGTGTGCAAGCCGTTTTCAGTTGTCCAAGTAACACATAGTCGCATGGCCATGCGCCCAGTTACCTCTCTCCTCTCTTCCTTCTCTTCTATCTCGTCCTCTTCTCTCTCTCTATATATATATATATATATATATATATATATATATATATATATATTCATTTATATATTAAATGATCAAGCGAAGAAGAGGGAAATTTTAAATTTTTTCCACTGTCAAAGGGAGCGGGTGAAGAAAAATGAGCAAATTCCAGAAACAGTAGTTTAATCCTAAGTTTAGTGACTTTTCTACATCATCAGGGATATCTATAAATGAAATTATCAGACATTTGAGTGCTTTCAAAACATGAAAATATATGTACTAAATTACACATAAAACTAAAAAAAAAAAAAATTATACACAGAATTAGAATTATATAGTAATTAATTAGGAACTAGATAAAATCACAAAAACATTGCAACGTTTGCTCTAGATTACACATAAATTACTCATAAAAGATAATTTAAAACTACACAATAAATAAAGCGAATAACAAACGCTAACCTTTCAAACCAAGAGTAGAAAACACTAAAATTCACACAAACCTACAGACCAGAGACCCGAAAATATGAACAACCAGATTAGGAAATAAGCAGTGGAACAGCCATAGTTTGGTGATTAAGAGAAAGAACTTTCAATTTAATATTGAGGCTGTAAGTATAAACAATTCTGTTGTTTATGTTGCTTGGCCAATGATTTTAAAGTAATCATACTTAATAGGTGTTTTACAGTTGTAGGCAAGGTTTCTGATGTTAGACAATTCCGGGCTGGGCAGTCTGCAGCCAGTACGGTGACTCATTCCAATATGGGAATCGGCTGTCACCTTGGGTAAACGTCAGATTAAACTCACATAATTACCCGAATTACATCCGGGCCACTTATACTCATATAATACAACACCGACGTCATCAAGGGACAGAGCTGATCTTTCACAGAACACAATGAGCCAATGGTTCTGTGATTTTTTGGAATAAATTTCAGGTTGAGGACTCCAATGTGTTTGTGGATCATCTCGATAACTTGTTCTGAAAAATGTGGTTATTTGGTAAATATGGAAAGCTAGCAAACATAAGATGTTCAGGAACATTGCAAGTAGGAATGGTAGAGAAAATTTCTTATCAGTTTGGGTGGGAAGCAATTATCGTTAAAATACTGGATTAACAATAATTGCTTCCCAACCAAACTGGTTTATAAAATCATTCACCAGGTTCTTGATAGGAAGTTTTTCCCTACCATTCCTGTTTACAAAGTTCCTAAACATCTTATACTTGCTTGCTTTCCATATTTACCAAAAAACCACAAATTTCCGAACCAAGTTATCGAGATGATCCACAAACACACTGGAGTCCTCAACCTGAAATTTATTCCAAAAAAATCACAGAACCATTGGCTCATTGTTTTCTGTGAAAGATCAGCTTTGTCCCTTGATGACGTCGTGTGTAGTGTATAAGTGGCCCGGATGTAATTCGGGTACATATTAAGTAGGTTTAACCTGCGTTTACTCAAGGTGAGATCCAATTCCCATATTGGAATAAGTCATCCTACTGGCTGCAGACCGGAATTGCCTAACAACAGAAAGTTTGCCTACAACTGTAAAACACCTATTAAGTACGATTACTTCAAAATCAAAGGCCAAGCAAAAGAAACAACAGAATTGCCTATACTTGAGAGTCTCAATATTAAATTGAAAGATCTACTTTAATCACTACACTACAGCTCTTCCACTGTTTATATCCTAGTCTGGATGTTTATATTTTCGGTTCTCTGGTCTATTTGTGTGAATTTTAGTGTGTTTTCTACTCTTGCTTTGAAAGGTTGGCGTTTGTCCCGCAAGTGTCTGTTATTATATTTATTGGTTTTGTTATTCCCTTTTTTTCAATTGTACCGTTTTGAATTCTCTTGTCTGTAATTTACATGCGATTTAGTGCAAAGGTTTTAGAAGCACTCTGATGTCTGATGATTTCATTTATAGATGTCCCTGATGATGTGACAAAGGGTCACGAAACGTTGGATTCAACTGCTGTTCTTGGAATCTGCTGGTTTTCCTGGACCCACTCCTTTTAGCACACACATACACACACATATATACATATGTATGTATATATATATATTTATATATATATAATATATTATATATATATATATATAGTGTGGTGTGGGTGTGTGTGTGTGGTGTGTGAAATAATATATGTGTGTGTGCGTGTGTGTGTATTATTCCTGATTACTTGTACAAGCCTAATGTCACTAGTGAGATTCCCAATATCGATCCTGGGAAGGGAGAGAGATTTACACGCCTTGCTTGAGTCAATGCATCGTGACCTTATTTGGCACAGTGTAATTACAATATTTCGTTCTTTTTCTAGGAATACTAAAACCTTATTAATAACGACTTTCCCAATTTTTACCTGTTAAAGTATTATACAATGACCCAGTTGAAAAAAGGAAATATCTCTTGTTAGTTTTGTTGTGTCGCTAAAGACCGAGAGGAACTTTCACAACTTAGTCCTGTTGTTTATCTCTAGTCTTCGAGATGCTGTACTTGGATAATTAGACGTTTTAGGAACAAACATCTTCCAGTGCACTTTTTTGTTGGCATTCATCATTAACGATATATAATAGCAACAAGAGTTCGTAAAATTCCCCAAGTTCTTTTCTAGTAACATGGATATTTGATCGCAAACATAGACATGTTTCCTTATTCAGTTCTTCACACACTCACGCATACACACCAAGTATCTCAATTTATTCTCAGTTTATTCGGAGGAATATTCCATTGCTAAGTTCAAAACAAAAAATCTATAAAAGAGGATCCATTTTTATCACATCACTCAATGACAACTGATCTGGCGTGCCTTTTGTGTGTAGCACGTCCATGATTTCGCTATGATGAGCAGGAAATTTGGATCCGCCTGTATATTTGCACATGATCGAACACTGTATGCTAGCTGTAAATCAGTTATGAGTTCGGCTATTCAAGTCAGGACCGAAAGTATTCCCTTGGCCATAGTTCACGCTTCTGGGGTATATCATATTACTTGAAGAAATCGTTGAAGTCAGTTGTGAGATGGACAGGTACCTGTACTTCGCGAATTAGAGGGTGATTATGGGTCTTGATCGTAATTGGAACACGATATGAATTTGCATAAGTGTTGAGGTGCATATGGTGGCCATTTCAGGATTAGACGTGACTTGTTATATCAGCGTAGGAGGTGAGAACCCCCAAGTTTATTTCCTGGTTCTACAGTTTTCCTGTATAAGCTCTTACATATTTATTAAAAATTTTTTAAGAAGTATGTAAAATTTTTTTATCGAACTGCTTGCTTAATATTGTAGTATAAGACGAATTTAAAAACAAAATTTTTTTCCGATGTTTTAGTGAAACATATCCCGTGAACATCATATTAACGCAAATATGTGGAGCCAACTGAAATTATACATGCACGAAATAAATGCAGTTAACGTTGATGGAGTCTATGATGTGAATTTGCAGTAAATAGTGGGGTGCCAGGCAGTGGTTTGTCACTACTACGTTGTTAGCCCTTCTCATGAATTCATTATGAAGGAGAGGCTGGATATTGGAGAGGGGTAGGGAGGGAGGGTTTAGATTGAAGCACATATAGGATCTTATTAGGCTGATCATTCGCAGACGATGCAAAACGTGAGATGACGTCCAAATCATGCTCAGTAGATTACATCATAGAGTCGGAATTCAATATAAGTCAAATCAGGGTGAGTAAAAATGTGTGAAAAACAGTGGATGGAGAAAGGGTTAAAAAGATTGACTTTCACAGAGGGGCATGACGTCACACGGGGTTGGAGGTGATGACGATGATGTTACTCTCATTAATCCAACACTACATATCGGAAAGTTACCATTTGTTGCCAAGTTTGACTAACGTTACCCACCACCTTTTTCATTTAGCTTTTAGAGCTTCCATTCACACCTTGTCTATAGTAAAGTAAGATTCGAAGCCTTACTGACCGAAAACATTTAAATTCGTTTATCGACAACTGGACCCGAATTCTGTCGAGACAAGAGTTCACATGGCCGAGATCCTCACACTCGTAAAATCTTGGGCTGCACGGCAACCGCCATTAGAATGGTTTGATTTATGCGCATATTGCAGACCGTGTAACTGAGTTGAAGGAAAGTTGTGTGTAAACGCAGCTTTAGGTTCGCCAAGCCTCGTGTTAAGCACACGGCTCGTAAGCCATTGGTGTGGGCGATCATTGGCCGTGTCCGCTATTTCCTTGGGTTCTCGGTCCCGCTCCCGCTGCGTTTCGAGCTCTCGTGGTTTATGGCCCTCAATGATTAAGAGATTAGGAGGCTTCTACATCCTTTCACGTTTTCCATTGTGATGAAATGCATTGCTATGTAATTGACTGTAAGTTACATAATACGTATTTCATATTTAACTGATACACATTCATTTCTTTTTCAGTCTGTACTGTATTGTGTATTGTTAATTAAAAGCAAAGTATGCATACATACATACATACATACATACAATTTAGGTTAATACAATTTAGGTTAAGCTTGTTTCAGCCTTACTGTGTAGAAAATTACCACTTCTAAAGTTTCCCACCTCCAGGAAAATCATAGCTTCCTAATACAGGTGAATTGATTTATTGACTTTACACTTTAGACAGCATTGTTACTCCCAACATTGGAAGTAAGTTTTATAAGTACTGTGAGAAACTTGCCAATAGGTGTGTTTTCTTCGTAACTAATATATTTCTCCTTTTCTGTTTTTTCGTTTTCTATGGAATCTTGTCATGCTATTTCATTGATATTTTGGCAAGTTCCATAAGGATAGAAGTTCATTATAATTATTATTAATTAAACAATAAAGCAAAAGTCAGTAGGATAGATAAAACACTGTTATCTAAATTTGCGTATTTTTCTAGATTTTTTCGATTGAGATTTCCTTCGCGAAATTGGCGGACGGAAAAGTGAAGCGTAAAGCGCAACAGAGAATGCTGGTAAAAAATTAATCATATTAATCAACGCTACTTTATTATGTATATATATATATATATATATATATATACACGTGTGTGTGTATTATGTATTATATTATATATATATATATATATATATTTATATACTCCATCCATACATACATACATATGAATATGTATATATGAATGTTTGCATATGTGTATATAAAGTGTGTACATTGCCAGATAAAACACAAAACGGAAATGTGCTTTGCTGAGTGTGACAAGTCCAAGACTTGTGACAGATTTGGCCTTTGACTTTTACCAAGAGCTCAAGGCAATAGGAAACGTGAGAGTAGCAAGGATAATCTCCTTTGCTGATTGATAGAGATAAAAAAAAAACTATTTTAGGCGCGACGCGAATCTTTTTCTGTGCAGCATACACGATCTCGTCCCACGTTTTTTGTGAGGTCCTTTGATCCCATAGCCAATCAATCAATCAGTCAGTCATTTTGTCTGCTGGAGACAGAGGAGATGGAGGAAGGTTAAGAAATAAGGGGAGGACTCGCATCCCGAGGACCGAAGGGTATAAGGGCTTCACGTCCACTTGTCATTGAAGGGAGGGGAGTCTGTGAAAGATGGTGCCAGGCGCGAAGGGCTGCGAAGGGAAAAATACACCGGGTCCATTTGGCCTTCTGCTTTTTCGGCGACTGTTGTTCAACTTATCTGAGACACTCATGCTTATCGTGATTTTTTTCTGTCATTTGATGTTATAACCACCATATAAACAATCTCCATTGATTGTATACGAACACTCACATGCATATATATATTTACTATTAACTGTATTTGTATATAATATAGAATATTAACTATATTTATATACACCGCCAACATATAATATACATTAATATATTTCTAATATATATTATATATTATAATATATAATATATCTATCCAAATATATATACATACATACATAACATACATACATACTATACATATATTATATATCTATATTAATATATATATATATACATACATACATACATAAATATATATATACATTACAATTATATTAATCTATTATATATATATATCTATTAATATTTATATAATATATATATATATACTATTATATATATAGTTAGCGTGCGGCAGACATGATGCAGTATGCTAGATTACTCCTTTACATGATGCCGTAGTAATGCATTTCAATTTTTATCGACAAATGGACGTTTAGCTGGGAAACAACGGGCATAAAAAATTATAAACAGAATATGATTACGGTATCAAAATAAATACCGTAGAAAATATCTTCATGTATTACACAATTCCATAGCTAATCCGGCTTCCAAGGGATCAATCAGGTTTGGCGATGCGTAACCAGAGATCCCAGAGGATTTTGGACGTATTGTCAGATTGCATTGAAATGTTAACGGAAGGTTTTTCAACAGATTGGTGTTATTGGCATCACCTGTTTTCCTTCAGTGTCACTGTTCCACTCTCGTTTTATTTTCCCATTTTGGTGAGTTGATCGTGATAAATTTCATATTAAGCTTCTGTTTAATAAGTCCTATTTTCCCTTTTCAACATTATGTTTTCTTTTTTTCCTTTAAGCTCATTGTATTTTTGATGGGCTAGGCTACCTCGTATGACATAAACCAGAACATAAAACAGTGTGTTTTTATTTTCTTTTTATTTCTGGACTTTTAGCAGCAGTTAAAGTCGACAGCGTAATAGTAATGAGAGTTACCTTGTGTCTAGTGTAAGAAAAACCTGGAAAAATTCCGACTTTTGATAAAACTGCGAAATCTCCTGTGAGTGATGTTGGTTATTCATAATCTTTTGGTTATTCAGGGACTTTTCATATTATGTTTATTTGTATCTTCTTTTTTTATCCTCTTCTTTAGATATATGTTCTTGTTTTTTTTTTGTCATTTTGTCTTACAGAACATGCTGGTTTTGAAAGCACTTGGTCGGTGACGTCCGCAATGAGACTGAGTGGCACTATTGTTACCGTTAGGCGGATTATTAGCCAAATTTCACATGATTGTAATTGTGGGATTTTCTCCCGGTTGTAGGACATGCTCCTACGTACAACGTCAATAGGAGCTACGCATATAATACTAACGACTGTTGAATTTACGCTGCCTCTAGAAAAAGTGAATAGTGCAGCTGAGAGAACCTGAAGAAAATTCAGATTTCAGTGGAACTCTGAGATTTGAAATAGTCATCAGCGAAACTTTGATATTGTTGCTGTTATTAATATATATATATATATATATATATATATATATATATATATATATATATATATATATATATATATGTATATATTATATATATATATATATATATATATATATATAGATATATATATAATATATATATATATATATATATATATATATATATATATATATATATATATATATATATATATATATATATATATATATATATATATATATATATATATATATATATATTGCTCCCTTATGGCCCCCTTCGTCCGTAAATTATATATATATATATATATATACATATATCTATATATATATATAATATATATATATATATATATATTAATTATAAAAACGAATACCACAGGGGGAAAAAAAATGGTAGGCAGAAATCCCACCAGTGCTTCGTATTTACTAAGACATTGTCTTAGTAAAGACGAAAGCGCTTGGATTTCTGCCTATCATTTACCTGTGGTATTTCGCTTATTTAATGAAGTCACGTGCATCTACTATACACACACACACACACACACTATATATATAATATATATATATATATGTATATATATATACATATATATATATATATATATATATTATATATATTTGTATGGTATATATATATATATCATATATATATATATAGATATATCATTTGGCGGCGGAAACAAAAAAATGAATACGTCTTATCGGGATAAAAAGATTTTAATTGCACCTATTGCTGACAATGGCTCTATTTTTACCAATCAGATTATATATGAATGTATGTATGTTTGTTTGTATGTGTGCGTATTCCAGCATAACTGTAACACAATTTCAACCAAACTCTCTATACATGTGACTTACCTTCTGGAAAAGAATACTGTGGGGCTAAGAGATCACTCGCATCAGGGGGTTGGGGTGGTTGTGGGAAGGGGTGAAATGTAAAAATAACCGAAAACTGCAGATATTACTGTCTAATCCAATAGTTCCAAAACTATGAATCGCGGCCCCCCTTTTTTTTGGGGGGGGGGGGGGTGTCGTAAGAAGGCAAGGTGATTGTACGTAAGTTTCTCCTTTATGAATTTCACTCAAATTTATTTAAGTCATTTGAGTAAAGATAAAAATAACAGACGTATCACTTAATCATAATAAAAAGGTTTTTATAAACTCTCATATATAAATCTAACCAAAATACAAGTTTAACCCACTAAGCTTATCTCAAAATGAATTTGATTATATAACATTGAATGAGTTCTGGATATCAATATCAGATGAATAACCTGGTTTATCAATAGAAGCACCTAATGTATATCAAGAATAAATCGATTGCGAACGGAAGATGATCTTCGAGTTGTAATCTTTACTATCACCCCGATATTGGAGAATGTATATAGATAAGGTAAAATCTAGTATGTCCCACTGAAGGAAATATTTTTTGCCTGAAAGGGTTGCTAAATGTTTGAAGTGAGTTTTATGGGTCGCCAAGTAAAAATGTATGGGAAGCTCTGGTCTACTCTAATAGTTTTTGAAGTTGCTAAAATGAATAGGGGCACTCCCAATGCCCTTCAAGTTCAGCTTCCATCCCAATAAGAAAGGGGGTGTGAGAAGGGGTGGGAAGGGGGTGAGATGTAAAACTATATAACTGGAAACAACAGATATGAGTGTGTAATCCATAGTTTTCAAAGTTGCTGAGATGAATAGTGACACTCCCAATGCCCTTTAGGTCCATGTTCTGCCCTGAAGGGAAGGTGGGGTGAGAAGGGGTGGGAAAGAGGCGACATGTAAAAATAACCAAAAACAACAGATGCTAGTGTCTAATCCATAAGTCTCGAGGTTGCTGAGATGTAATGTGACACTCCCTTTAGGTTCACGTTCAGCCCCAGTAGGAAGGGGGGCTGAGAAGGGGTTGGGAAGGGGGGTGACATGTAAAAATAACAAAAAACAACAGATATTAATGTCTAATCCATAGTTTTCAAGGTTGCTGAGATGAATAGTGACACTCCCGATGCTCTTTAGGTCCAAGTTTAGCCTCTATTGGAAGTGGGTGTTGGTGGCTGATAAGTGGTGGGAAAGGGATGAGATGTAAGAATAATCCTAAACGACTGATATTAGTGTCAAATTCATAGTTTTTGAGGTCACTATAATGAATAATGAAACTCCTGATGCTTTTTAATTCCAAGTTCAGCCCCGATAGGAATGGGGATTGAGAAGTGGTGTAACATAAAATGTCAAAAATTAGGAGAGAGAGAGAGAGAGAGGAGAGAGAGGAGAGAGCGATAGAGAGAGAGAGAGAGAGAGAGAGAGAGAGAGAGAGAGAGTTTATCTGTTGTCATTCAGTTTTCCGGGGCAGTGCTGGGTTGGTCAGCTAGTACTGCCTAAATTGAATTATGTTTAGTTGTGCAAACTGTTTCACAGTTGGGTGCCAATTAGTTTTTAAAATGGTGGAGGAGGGGCCAACCATACAATGAACTTTATTCCATAAAAATACTGCACTGGCTATTTTTCGTCATGTATCTAAAACTGGAATATTGATTATGTTTTCCATTATTGTCCACCGATGAGCAATATATGTAAGATTATACATCAATAATATAGCGTGTTTTTCAAACTTGGTAGCTTAAAGTTTCCAATGTTCGTTATTTAGAACGCTTCGCTTCATCTCCTCCATGAGATTTGTCTACAGTTACCTGTTATTTTTTCTATTTCTTTTGTATTGTATCCCGGGTCTCATCTGATGCCCAAGGTTTCTGTCTTGTTACCCATACCGAAGTAATTCTTTTTCAGCAGAATGATATACATTCTAAAGGTTAAAACATTCGTCATTACTGCTCTGTTCTTTCTTGGTTAAGGTTTTCAGAACTACAAATCTATTTCTACATTCAGAGCAAAAGTAGTGACTTACGTCTTCGAAAAGCTTTTCTGCATTAAATTTAGTGACTGTTAACTTTTTTGTGTGTTATTTAGTGTTGTAAAAACAAGTTGGTAACCACTCCCGACACGGGCGCCGCAGGACCTCCCAACATTAACTGCACGGCACAAATTTCCTGTGAAAAGAATGTAGTTTAATTCCATTTTGAACAGTTAGAAGTGAACTGAGAGTTTACATTATCTCTTGTCTAACTGTCAACAACAGACACTGCTAAATTAACAGCCTGATTGAAAAGAGCCTTTTGAAATTAAAATATAGAAGTTTATTTTGATTTCGTCATTAGGATTGTTGAGGGACAAAGCATTACCCACGTTGAGTGTGATAAAATTAAGAGCAGCTGAATTTACAGTGGAGCGTTATAGCCAGTAATTAGAAATGCTCAAGCAGTTGCTTAAAATGTGAGTTTTGCAATGACAATTAAGCCTCCATTCCTCATTATTCATCCCATTAACATGGATGTTAGTTTATTTTCAGACTGCAAAAGTATTGATTTCTTGAGAGCTAAACCGAAAGCGACGAAAATGGCGCATGGACAGTGGTGGTTATGGAACAATGAGAAACACAATTTAAAGATGCAGACCTAAAGATTATGGATTGAAAGAGGGAGCTTTCTGAATGTTCCTTTCTGGAAATTTTAAACAAATAGTCCTGAAGGCAAAAGAATTTTTTATCACAGAGGGTGTACAAAATTATAAAATGTGTCGAAGCAAATGTTGAGACAGTAGTATACCAGATTAGTTTGAACATAATTCTGAAAGAAAATTCGAAACATATTCTGTGCTGTTGTAAGCAATAGGCCAAAAAGTAATTGTTGTTTTGCTTGAAATTTGTTAACCAATTTTTACAAAGACATATCCTATAGGTAACACAAAATTAAAGTTATAAAATATTAAGTGAAAATATAGTTTAACACTTAGATAGAAACACTCGTTTAAATGAAGATTATACATAAACATACAAATGTATCAGACAAGCTTGCATTGTTCTTGGCTATGAAATACTTGTATATGTAAATCTTATATTTCAAATGCTTCATAAACTCTGAAGAAGTAAAAATAGGAAAATAAGTTGGAGTAAAATTGACGACTGTTACTCCTCGTATGGCCAAGAGGCCTAAGATGTTGAATTACTTAAAATTGCAGACCAGTAAAGACAAAGGTTTGCAGTGTTTGTCTTGACTTTAATGCACTAAAAAGTAATGCTTCCGAGAATTGTTAAAACTATATAGAAACGTTAAAATTGTATAAAAATGGAATTTTCGTGTGGGAATTTGAAATTTAATTAAGACAATTAAGAAGATAATGCAGTTGGAAAAAATTCGAATGGAATAAGCTGGAACTCTTTTTATGGAAATAAATGAGAAAAATCGGTGAAAGAGCAGGAAATATTTGGATTAGTGAATGGCTGAATATTTTTGAATAAATAAGCATTTTTACTTGCTAGGATTTGTATTTGTGCAAGACAAATTTAATGGATTTGTATAAATCGACCTCCCTGCGAGTGATGAGTCCAGTCAACATAAAAGACACTCCAGTGGTTTCTTAAAGAGAGACCAAAGGCAGTCCAAGGAATCTTTTCCTTTGTAGAACTTAGTTCTTCTAAAGAGAAGGTTTAACAGTTTATCAAGAGAGAAAATTGTACAGATTTTTTTAAGAGAGGAATTGTAACAAATTTTTAAAATTTTAAAATGTCCTAGTATAGTATATTTGCGAATGTATACATAGATATTAAAAAATATGCTACTTTTTCTACGTATGTTTTTTTACGTTTTGAAAAGGGCATACTCCTTTAGTTTCCACACATTTATTCCCTCCCATTTTGTGGAACATCAACATGGTGATCTTTGTCTCGTCTGTTCCCACTTGAATTGGTTTCGTTTTAACACGTTTCTCTAAATGGGAAGAGAATGATTAAGATTGCTGCTAGGAATTCGTTCCCCCGTCTCCTGTCATTTTGCTTGAGAACCCTCAGTTTACTCCACTTTCATCTTTAAACATCATGAACCAACATTCTATGCCAGACGTCTACACACTGTTCCTCAAAAGGGAAAAAATCAGTTTACCTTCATCGAAGCGGAATTGGTTGAGTAAGAGTGTATGGCGGACGACCTAAGTGAAGGAAGCGTCGATTGGTAAGCTTCTTTAACTAAGAAATAGCTTTGCAACGCCACAGAATTCCGACCGAAAAGCACGACTAGCTATAATAGGTTCATGTTTCCGGAAGAAAATAAAACGTTACTGCGAAGGACTCGTTATGTTTAAACAACCCTATTCGAGAAATTGTCAGGACAGAAAAAGAGAGAAAAGGGGTTTCTTTGTAAATATGAAAGATCTGCTATTTCTTTTTCTGTTTAGTTTTGTTTTGTTTTGTTTTGTAAGGCCCTTTTGTGGAAACTGCTTAAAAAAAGTCGCTTACAATCACACTTTTCAACGAAAATTCTATCTTCATGAATGGAGGTATATACTATGTGTCTTTTCCCTAAGATGTTGTTTTACGGGCTTCTTATACGAGAAAGAGCTCACGTTGGCGCAGGAACACCTTAATCTAACAGCGTCAAAAGGCATGTATCAGAGGGAAAGTTTCTATTTTATGATGAGCAAAATAGTGGTTTTTATAGTATAACTGCGTAAAGACAAGCTATAATTTGGACAACACTATGAAACTTGAATATTTTGACTCGGCAGCAAGATTAAACTTCTTAATGATAATGATCATAGAGAAACAATTGATCAACTTTCTGTGGCTCAATTTTATTAAGCTTAGAAGTCAAGCTAGGGTTGTGGATGAAAGAGAGCTAATAATGAGGGTGTGAAGGAGATTATGTTCTCCATTGGTGATGACCAAAAGTGGTCTTCCTTCAATTTATCATTCTTTGGAGTTGATTCAAGCATTCCTTTCCTTGAAGGGGCTGGTGGGACTGCTTTATGTTGCCCTAAACAGAAGGCAGAACTTTTGGGTCAAGTCTTTATGAGGACGCAGTGTGGTAAGTCCTGTGTTACGCCAGTCTTACTTTCTAGAGCCTAAGTTGCGTCCAGTGGGCGTCAGGTCGAGAGAAATTAAAACTTTGCTTCTAGGCCGTGACGGTTATGGAAGCATAGACCCTAACAGGATCTTTCCCATCTTCTTTAAAATGACGACTGATTTCATTGTTCCTAAGATTACTATTATTTTCAGAAGATCAGATGGACTTGCAAGTTTTCATTCTGCTTGGAGGAAGGGAAACATTGCTGTATTACACAAGGGACTAAGTCCATCCTCATGCGCCTCTGAATGTAGGTCAATTTCAGTTACCCTTGTTTTACCTAAGGTTTTTGAGAAGCTGGTCTCTAGTTACAGTTTGCGTTTCATAAAGGCTTTGGTACTTGTGATGCAGTCGTGTCAATATCCATCTTCTTGCAGTGCTGTTGATGAAGGTGCAGTGGTGCTCATCATTAGTCTAGGTTTTAGTTCAGCCTTTGGCCGTGTGAATCATGAAACACTTATCTACAAACAAAGATCACTGAGATTTGGTGGATCTTTTATTAATATTTTAAATAAGTTTTATAATATACAAAATCCAAAGGGTTTGCGTTGATATCCTGTTTAGTAGCTTTAGTAATGCCATTTCAGGTGTTCCTCAAGGTAGTGTTCTTTGACCTTTACTATTTATTATTTATACGAGCGGCATGTGGCAATGATGCTACTCCTCTAGCTGTTGTTCGTTCTCCACACCTTAGCTTTGGGGTTGCAGAACCCTTGAATAGAGATCTGGCACTTATTCATGAGTAGAATACACTTTAGGGCATGAAGCTTAACTCGTCTAAAACTCAAGTATAGTAGGTAATCAGTCCAGGTCACTTTTGCTTTTGCATCCTAATTTACATTTAAATGACATGGTTTCAGCAAATGCCGCACGAAAGTTAGGTATTGTTCGTAAGGCCTCAGATTTACGAAAGTGATAAAATTGATACAACCTCCTTTAGATCTTTGCGTTTCCTTTACAAGAATACTGTCCTCCGGTGTGGATATCTGTTTCTGTCAGAGATTGATTACTTTTAAATAGTGGTTCGTGGTGTTAGGTTTCTGTTTCCTAATATGAGCAGTTATGACTTGGACTATCGACAGAAGGTCTCTGGTTTGTCAGTATTTCATTAGTTGTAATTTAATAGAGATCTTTTATATTCACACTTGATCCGTAATCCCCTTTTCCTGCCGAGAGCGGCCAGATTCGCTGAACAGCAGCACCAATATGGAGTAACTGTGCCTCGCTGTCGAAATTTTCAGTTCCAGAGATCCTTTATTCCTCTCACTGTTGGGCTGTGGAACAGAATGTTTGCAATTGTAACGTCAAAAGTTCAAGCTATGTTGCAATGAATTACTACCCTAATGCTATTCTCATTGCATTTTAATACATTTTTATCTGTTTATTTATGTATCAGTTTTTTTATATTTTAATAAGTGAGATCTCTTCTTTCTGCATTTCTGTCCACCTTTTCTTACTTCCTAATGAGCACCTAAATATTCTTTGGAAGCTTGAATTTGAAGTCAGTTGATAATAATGGACACTTGAATTGTTGGACAAAGCCTGGAGCTCTGTTAAATTTCTTATCGTTAATAATGATTTTAACAACTGGCACCGCTGCAGAGTCATCTCATTCTGTATACTGCATAACATTTGCATTCAGACCTTGAGAGAGTGTTTACCACATAGTATGAGTTACGGAGTTGAATTTAGCAGTATTGGTTTTATTTGAGCATGCAGACAGGAGAATCACTTAAATTTATTTATCATTTATCCTATTTATTTTACTTTGTTATATATGTTACTTGTTTTTCTTTGTAAGTCTCCTTTATTTTATTCGTTGCCATTCATTTCTCTTTCTGGACAGGGCATGATCACTCCTTTGGCCCCTTGGGCATTTAGTAATCTATTTCCAAAGACTGTTGCAGCTTGGTTTGTATTAATATTCATGCACATGGTTTGATGTCTGTGTATGTACTTAT
>NC_061108.1:47490404-47507904 GCF_015104395.2 Macrobrachium nipponense
TTCTGTTGTTCTGCTTCCCTTGGTCATCGTGATTTTCTCTTTCAATCCCTTAGTTTGCGAGTTTGATTTTTAGTTTAATGTCTGTCTCCTGTGGATCTTCTCATGCTAAGAAGGTTTTTAAAATAAGTTCTTGTGCTTATTCATTTATGCATCACGTGAATCGTTTCTCCTCCTCAGTGGGATTCAACAAAATACTGTCGACGTTAGTTTCCCTCGCTACCCTCAACGCACAAAAACCAAGTAGAATGTTTATTTGGACAAAAACAAATAAGGGAGGGTGTCCTCCGAAATTTCGACTGCTAGGGTAAAGAATTCTCTCTCTCTCTCTCTCTCTCTCTCTCTCTCTCTCTCTCTTTATATATATGTATACACTAAATATATTATTATTTTATATTTACGCATGTAATTTTAATAACCACAACCACAATGACCTCTTGACTTCTCGACATCTTCACACTTTGGTACCACATGCCACCACTAAGATTAGATCTAAATGAAAAAAGAAATTAATGTTTCTGACGCCCGTGCGAGGTTCGAATTCGCATCCGGGGTATCAGAAGAGAGTAATGTTAACTACCTCTTTCTTGTCGTGCTGGACGGGATGAAGAATGCACTTTTGCCTAGGGACAAGACGTCGAACTCACGATGCAAAAAAAAAAAAAAAAAAAAAAAACAAAAAAAAAAAAAAAAAAAAAAATCTTACCTAGTTTATTGACCAATTCATCAATCTGGCACTCAAGATTTAATGTTTCCATACAGTTTGACCATGAAATTCACTAAAACAGAGCGTGGTAACAAAAAAACTACTTTTAGATGGATACACATACGCTGTTGATTGAAAAGTTACGGAACCACAACTGGAAGTGTGACAAACGAACAGTGTGTAGCGCAAGAATCAGAACTTTATGATGCGGAATAAGTCCAGCAAGATCAATTGTTGATAGAAACTGCCATTTTGTTGATCACCGGCTATTTGTATTGTTTGTGGATGAGTTATAAACACAACAATAGCTGCCAAAATATAATTGTTCTTTTGAAAAATACATTAGAATCACAAAGGATGTATATTAAATGTAGATATACAAGCAATATTTCCAAGTATGTAACTAAAGAATTTTCAGACCATACGTTTTGATTTTTACTTATATTAATCTTGTAGCAAAATGCTATTTAAGTTTATATTTACAGTTTTGTATTAACAGAATCCAAATAATGTAAATTATTGGAATGTAATTGTATTCTTATAATAAAAAAGAGAAAAAGGAAGGCCACTGTGTTTCAAATCGTTGCCATACTCCGGATGGTGCTCAAAATAATGTTTTAAAAGCTGAACAGACAGAAGAGGTGACAAACAGTTTCATTAACAATGTCATGGGAGAATTGCCTCGTAAGTATTGATGGTTCTCTGCCTAAGAGAGAAACGCTTGGACGAATGTTAAGGGGAGCAAAAAGCGTTAACGAGAGTGAAGACCATCAAAGCACCTGGAGAAAACTTCCGGCTCTATGAAACTAGCGCTGTTACCATTTTTTCAACAGAGGAGAATTTGAAATGACCATCCGGTAAACAGTCATGGTTGGCGTTGGCACATTTGACTCTGCTCCTCTGAACACAGCTGCTTACTATACATGTTATTTTTTCAGAGTAAAACCTTGCCATTAGTGTATTGCATTGCAAGTATATAACAAAGAAAATATATGATCAGTTTTCACGTTTTCGAAAAAGAAAGGCATTCAGGATCCAGATTCAATAACAATAGACTTCGAACGAGCAACAATAAATGTCATAAAAAGAAACTTTCCTAATACATCAATAAGAGGTCTTATCTTCCATTTTGGCCAATAATAAAATTAGTAACTTTAAAATTATTGTAGATATGACCGTACAACTTTCACATTCTGTTGAGCAATTACTAAAGTTTCTTTTGTTTGTGTACAGATGCCACTGTGATCACTCTATCCGCCAGCTGAACCAAGAATAGTAGAAATGTTGCCATTGCAGGAAAGAGCCCATTGTGTGTTATGGTGCCACGAAATAAAATCACCTTTTTCAGTTCAACGCAAGTTCAGAAATGAGTATCGACGAGATCCACCAGATGTTAAAAGCATTAAAGAGTGGTATAAAAAGTTCACAGTGACTGGCAGTGTTGAAGACCATAAGAGAAGCGGATGGAATCTTCCCCAACCGCTGGATTAGGAGAGATGACCCAACAGAATGGCCATCACGTTCGCCAGAAATTACCCCACTTAATTTTTTCTTATGGGGTTATATCAAGGACAAAGTGTATAGTACACCAGTACCTAATGTTGAGACCTTAAAGCAAGGATAACGGCAGCTCTAGCAACGGTAACTGTGGAGATGTTGGAGAATACTCGGCGCGAGATAGAATTCCGCTTAGACGTACTCCGCAATGTCGCTTTCATCAAACAGTTACCAGCACTTGCCTTTGTCCCACCCAGAGATGTGCACGAGTTATTTGGCTAATTAGTGAATTCCATAACTGCCGAAACTGATGACTTATTAAGCGAGTTTCTGGTATATTTTGAAAGTTGGGAATAACCCAGAGGCGGCGTCGAAGGAGACCAGCTTTGATGTTGATTTATGGTCTGTCCAGACTCAAGTTTATGATAATTTGCCGAGAACTAACAATTCTCCGGAAAGTTGGCATCAGGCTTTTAAAAGAGACCGAGTGTGACTCATCCTACAATCATCAAACTACTAAATGCTTAGAAATGAGCAGGCACCCAAGGCCTTCTTTATGGGAATGGCCATCTGTAGGGATCGACATATCACGGCCTAACAAAAAATTCGATACCATTAACGACAGAATAGAAACTATTCCGAAGTGTGAAGAAGTCGAGAAGCTAAGAGGTTATTGTGGTTAGCAAAATACACACACACACACACACATACACACACACATACACACACACACACACACACACATATATATATATTATATATATATATTATATATATATATATATAAAGGTTTTTTGCCACGAAGGAAAAAATGAAAAAGCGAGATAGCCAAGTACTTTCGGTCCTGTTCGGACCCTTTACTGAGGGTCCGAACAGGACCGAAAGTACTTGGCTATCTCGCTTTTTCATTTTTGCCTTCGTGGCAAAAACCTTTATTCATACATAGCATCACGTTTTATATACTTCGTGATCAAGTTATTCATATATATATATATATAATATCTAGATATATACTATATATATATATAGTATATTATATATTATTATATAGATATATATATAGTATACTATATATATATATTATAGATATAATATAAATATATATATATAAATAAGATATATATATATATATAATATAATATATTAATATATATCTATATATATATACCTATAGATATATATATATGATTATAATATATAGATATATATATAATAGATATTATATTGTATATATTATATATATTATATATTAAATATAATATTATATATATAATATATAATATAATATTATAGGATTATATATATATAGATTATATCATAATATATACATATAGATTAATATATTATTATATATATATACATATATATACTATAGGAAATATATATCATATATATATATATATATATATTATATATATAATTCGTATATATATATTTCCCATGTACGGTATGTAAATACACTTATTGACTACAAAATCAAGGATGATCCCTTGCACTGGCTGCTCCGTAACGCATGAAGGTACATCAACAATAATTCAGACCGCAATTCACATTAAGTGACCCCTCACCTTTATCTTGCATGCACTTAGGATTATTGATGGTACGTGAAGCTTTTACGCCATATCTATCAAGAGCAGTCAAAAGAAGGTTCCCCATATATGGGGACAGTTCTATAGGTGGCCGTGACAGTACTCCACAGATTGAAACGAGGAGGAAGTCCCTTACAGGCTCGACGGAGTTGCGCAGAGAAGTGTCGGAACATCTGTAGGTCAGCGGTTCTAATTGTAGGCCCTTGCCGACCTCTAGACGTTATTATGCACAGTGTTCGGCAATATACATACCTTGGCCTATGTCTTGGGTACTGTGCAGTGTCTTCGGCAGTCTTCGGTTAAATTCGTTTTACTTGAAGGTAAACTCACAGAAAACTTTTTATATTTATTTTCCATGACACTGTTTTTTCGCTCTTCCCTCATACGGACATTCTTTTTGTAGCAACTTGCTGGGCATATTCATTGCTCTTTGGCTATATTATTCAAATGATTTGCAAAATAAGATTACCAATCTCTTTGTTTGCTGACTTTTCGAAAAGAACGAGAGCACTGACTAAGAACGCTTTCATGTATGTAAAGAGTCCTGCTACCGCGAACACAGTAATATGGTCGCATTTATTAATGCTTTGTATCTTAATAGTCCCAGCTACCTCTTAATTCATTTAGTTTTGGGTGCGCTTTCACTGAAAGACATGACTTTCAAAAGAAAATTAGTGAAAGGATTCTCATTTCTGGTGGGATTCAAACTCACGCTCATTAGATTGGTGAGGTTTGTGCTTTAACCATTATATCATCAAGACGTATATTTCAACTCCCAAGTTCTTAATATTAGCCTTTTGAATCTAGAAACAACTCCACTAGAGCCGTCATTGTTAGGATAAGTTAGCAAACCTTTCTTTTTCATGATACTATATTTAGCGCAGTAAGTGTAAGTTAATGAGATTGTCTCATTATGTATATGAGATCCAGTGATTACAGCGACAAATGACCACCGTTTGCGAATATTATTGGTCAGTTTGACGTATAATGGGCGATAAAGCTGTTGGTTCGTTCATACCTGGGGACCATTTTTAATGGTCATGCTTGTTTCCACATATGTTTTCCAGTTGATAGCAACCAGCAGTGCGCTTTGGAAATAAACTTAGGATAATGAGAAGCGCCTTTCACGCATAACTACTTCAAGCTGAGGGCTCTCTCGCAGGATTGGATATATATAGGTGGCTGTGTAATCAAAATATTCAGAAATAAAAATCTAAGCATATGCTGTGCTTATAGTGACTATGAATAATGATACATTTTTTATCCACTTTTTTTAATTTACAAAGTTTATTCTGCTTTATTTTTTCTAAAGATAAAATGCATATTGGTTCCCCTTGACATACTTTTTCAACAGCATTTTTGGACAAAGTTTGTATAAATACAAGGAATTAACCTCGTGTGATGTATTGCTTTACGAACTATTTATTTATTTTTGTTAAAGGCTTATAATTTTTCTAATATATTTTGATATGAAGGACATTACACTGATTATCAATTTAAAATATCAGTAAAATGACATAATTCTTGGAATTATTTAAAATCATTTTTATAGTCGAGTTGGAAGACTTGCTGGAAATTTCAGTTGTAAATTTTGTTGTGTCTTTTGGTTACTTCAGTGCTAATTATTATAAAGAAATTTCCAGCGGCGATTTATATAAATTTGAGAGGTAACATACAAATTTTACCTTTAAATCAGTATGATAACATATACTATATATCATGTCGTCATGAATATCATCTGAGTATGACTTATTTATTACTCATATGTAAATGTTTCTTCTGTAGTTCCTCTAAACTCAGGTTCTTGTGATATTCAGCCAGCAACTAACTATACCACAATTTAGCCCGGGGTTCTATGGTTCCTATTGTGGATCACAAGAAGGTCGACACGCTGCTAGAGGTCACTGATGGAAATCAGGTTGCTTTATATTTTGATCTGTATTTTTAGAAATTTGGATTTTATCTTAATTTCTCAACACTGTTGCTGAAATTCTCTCGTTTAGCATATATTAATGTTCAGGTATTTAGTGACTTTTAGAAAGTGCTAAGGTCACTGGGACAGCCAACACAAGGCCTTTTCTAGGCCAGGACCGAAATTTACAAGATAAAGGAAGGCGGAATAGACTCATTATACTAAAGCAAGAGACGAATACCTGTAACAGTCGGGAAAATAGGACAGTATTTGCAAAGATGGATATTTTGCTTTTATTTAGCAAGGTAATTTATTAATCTCATTACAGTGAAAATGTAGTGCTATCGATTTTGGTATTTGGGTATGGAAGGAAAAGTGTTCTATTTCCCTGTGCATGTAGAAATGACGCGAAGCAAAACAGTTGCACCATTTTGGAACAAAAGCTGTGAGCCAGTTCCACACTCCTGTTTTAATGACAGGCGGAGAGGCTCTTTCTTAGCGACTTGTTTGACTTAATGAATTACTTGTGGATGCAAATGGGCGGTAGGGAACGAGGCCCTTGTTTTCAGCCGCAATTCAATAAAACCACCGTGGCTTTTGTTGTTGTATTTAAGGCAAAATGTTATTTCCCAAGCTATTTGAAAACGTAACGTCTTTATGTTTACTTGGACTTGAAGTTGTTTATGCAGTTTATAACTTACTAGTAGTATTCTTTGCAAGTTTTGAATGAGTGTTTTCTACATTATACTCTAATTGAGATGCAGGACGTCGGATGTTTTGTAACAAATTCCACATTCGCTCTGTTTTTTATCTATTTTCGCTTACTCAGGGAGTAAGCTTTCAAACTACTTTATTTGTTGTTGTTGTTCTTGTTGGGGGATAGGAAAGATCTGTGGAGGAGCCTAATAAGTTCTGAAAAAAGGTGTTTCGCGTTGAGTTAAAGATACAGGAATTTTAGGATAGGATATTCATGATTTATTTATTAGTGTGAAAATGCAAAAAAATGAATAATGTGCGTGTTAAACATTACAGAAAAATTATTTCTAATGAAATGTAGCATATTCATTTTAATATTCGGGTGAAACAAGGCTCTATGTGACAGAAGATTTTAACATGTTTTAATTTACTTGGTGTACTGAAATTTAGGCCACGTTACTGTTCGAATATTTTGTGTTTCCATTTATAACTAAGAATGTATGGACGTGTTTAATCTGTGTCCTTTTTATTGATCCTAGTTGTTAGTATAAGTAGTACCAAGTATGTGTATTAATTATGACGACCACTTCACGTTAAGTTAGGAATATAATGTTTACATCTTATGCGTGAGAGGAAAATCTTGCACTCATCCCAAGTAAGCTGGAGGTCGCATCACACATTATTTTTCTTATTGTACAATGTGCATTGAGTAACTGATGACTTTTCCAGCTCAGGGCCTTAACATTCACTATATCAAACAAAAACTTCTTTCAGTTTTCTTCTGAAGATTGAAAAAGAAACCCACAAAATCACTTTGTAACTTGTTTACTTCTAAGTATTTACATTTAATTTTACTCCACACTCGAGTACTTTCAGGCCCTATCTGTGGCCCATTTTCAAGAGATGTTTGGGATGTCAGGCTGGGTCAAGGCCCAGCAGTCTTCTGGAACTTCTTCTCGTTGCGCAGTCATTTATGTGATGGCTGTTCTGGTTTCCTTGAGAGTTGCCTATCCCCTCTTGTCGCTCTGATATCCTGAGCTGATGGTCAATGGGATTAACCCTAGTGGTAAGAGAGTGGTCAACAAAAGTCTGTTGGGTAGAAAACCTAATCTTCAGGTCAGCAGGGTCAATCTTAGCTTCTTTTACTATCAAAGCTCGGCTCTTTTCACAGTCATGATTAGAAATAGGGGTTCTAACAGGTTTATATCTTAGGGCAATGAGAATGTGTGACCCTTGCAAGATAGAGCAAGAAATAAATTACATCAATAAAAGCTTTGATGCATTAGCATACCCAGAATGGTTCAGAAAAAGGGCACTCAACAAAGCTAGAAAAATTTTTTACAGAGCAAATGTAGAGAGTATATGGAATAAAGAAAACAAGAAAATAGTTGCCCTCCCGTTTATGCCTAAAATGAAACAAATCACTTCAAAAATGAAAGAAAGTAAATATAAATTTGTATATACCTTTGATAATACCATAAAAAACAAAGTATGTAAAAATAAATTGGAAGAAGACAGTAATACAGATGATGTAGCGGGGGTGTACATAATCAATTGCAACAATTGTGGAGACAGATATGTGGGGGAATCAGTTAGGGGAATAAGTACTAGAATCCAAGAACATAGAAGGGCAGTATAGCTTAACTCTCAGGGGAGTGCGGTAGCTAGGCATTGTTGGGAAAATGACCATAGGATGGATTTCAAAAACAGTAGACTTATACAGAGGGTCCTCGAGTTACGACGTTGATCCGTTCTTAAGACGCGTCGTAACACGATTTTCAGTGTAAGTCGGAACATAAAAAAATACCACATGATTTAATGTAAATATCAATAACAAAGAGAGAACAATTCCTTACCTTTATTAATTTGGTTGGCTTGCACACTGGAGAGGAAGCTGCGGTGCTGGAGATACTGGGGGAGGTTAGTGAAGAGAAGCAGAACCTCCAGAAGGTGCTGGAGATGCTGGGGCAGGTGAGTTTGGAGGTGAGGCAGAACATACAGAAGGTGCTGGAGATGCTGGGGCAGGTGAGTCTGGAGGTGAGGCAGAACCTACAGAAGGTGCTGGAGATGCTGGGGCAGGTGAGTCTGGAGGTGAGGCAGAATCTACAGAAGGTGCTGGATTTTCAGCCTGATACAACAGCAAGGGCTTCAGTTTGAAGTCGCCAGCAGCATTACCCCCAAGAAGTAGAGGCTAAGCCTTCTCCTGAATCACCATAAGGCTGACTGGAATACGCCATTGATTTTGGTCTTCCAACCAAAGCACCAATAACCTTTCCATTTCAATGATTAGACCACTACGTTGCTTGGTTATCACTGTCGCTTTCATAGGAGCAGATCCTTTCACATGTTCAACGATGCGCTCTTTATCTTTTATAATGGTAGAAATAGTTGAACGACTAAGGCCAAGTGACCGGCCAATGTTTGTTGGCGTTTCTCCCTTCTCAGATCGCTTTATAATCTCCACTTTAACTTCCATGGTGATGGCCTTTCTTTTCTTCGATGCACTACCATCAGAAGAGTCTGCTTTGTGTTTGGGAGCCATAACCAAGGGCAAAAAGTTACAGAAACGATACAACACGAGAGAGAGAGAGAGGCAGTGTAAACAACCAAAATGGCGTATGGGCGAGGACTGAGCATAGGGAAGCGATGCCGTCTTCTCCTCCTCAAAGCGTATTCTTCTGCCGTGCACCCGAAACTAGTTCGCGTTTGTTTACATCACTTACGACGCTAAACCGCGTAAGACGGAACGGCGCATAGTTATTTTTTATATTTTTATGGGGGCGCGTTCGCAACCACGAAACAGCGTAAGTTGAAACCGGCGTAACTCGAGGACTCACTGTTTACAAAAGCAACAAAATTAGTCACAGGAGGGTAGTAGAAGGTGCACTCATCAGAGAGATTAAAGTAATAGAAGGAAACAAAGGTTTCACCTCAGAAGATCCCATAAGCCAAGGTTTGATATTAAAAGAAGCTAAGATTGACCCTGCTGACCTGGAGAATAGGTTTTCTGCCCAACACACTTTTGGTGACCACTCCCTTACCACAAGGGTTAATCCCATTGACCATCAGCTCAGGATATCAGAGCAACAAGAGGGGATTGGCAACTCTCAAGGAAACCAGAACAGCCATCACATAAATGACAGCGCAACAAAAAGAAGTTCCAGAAGACTGCTGGGCCTTGACCCAGCCTGACATCCCAAACATCTCTTGAAAATGGGCCACAGATAGGGCCTGAAAGTACTCGAGTGTGGAGTAAAATTAAATGTAAATACTTAGAAGTAAACAAGTTACAAAGTGATTTTGTGGGTTTCTTTTTCAATATTCATTATATCATGAAGGATATAAATGGAGCCCAGTGAATACTTAGATTAAGATATCTCCTCGAACATATTAACTGTAAGTCTGCGAACACCACTTGAACCATTTCGGGGAAATGCACATGCTCTTTAGCGATGAAATTAAAAGAGACATTTTGGGTAACTACTTCTCTGGTTAGGACTAAATTATCATGATATTATGGGCCATGTCTTACAGCGAATAAGATCTTGATAAGTTAGTTCTCCTCTTAAGCTAATAGATTTATTTATTTATTTATGTATCCTATTAGTTTAGGCTAGCTCTCTTGTCTTAATCCTCGATTCAAGTTTTCGTGTATTCTGTTAATTCCAGAATAAAGGGCTCTTGCGTGATCTCTTGCATGGTATAGTGTAATGGTTATTACCCATAACATTTAAACCACTCCTCTGCTCTCTCTCTTCTCTCTATCTCTCTCTCATTCTTCTCTACTCTCTCTCTCTCTCTCTCTCTCGTCTCTCTCTCCTCTCCTCTCCGTCTCCCATTCCTCCTCTCTTCATCTCTTCTCTCTTCCTCTTCTCTATATATATATATATATAATATATATATATATATTATAATATATATTATAAATGGAAGCATGTATGTATGATATATGTGTGTGTGTGTTTGTGCCACATACACTTTTACATGCATTGAGCAATTTCAACCAAACTTTGTATACATATAACTTAGCATCGGGGAAAGGATACTGTGGTGGTAAGACATCACTAGCACCAAAGTGGGGGTTGTGAGGAGGGGATGGGAAAGGGGTGAAAGTAAAAATAAGTGAAAACAACAAATATTAGTTTCTAATCCATAGTTTTAGAAGTCATTGAGATTAATAATAACACTCCCGATGCCCTTCTAGTCCAAGTTCAGCCCGAATAGGGAGGGGGTTGAAAAGGGGTAGGTAGGGGTGACATGAAAATAACTGAAAACGACAGATATTAGTGTCTAATCCATAGTTTTCAAGGCTGCTGAGATGAATAGTGACACACCCAATGCCTTTTAAGTCCAAGTTCAGCCCCAATAGGCAGCAGGTTGAAAAGGGGTGGGAGGAGGGTGACATATAAAAGTAACCGAAAACGACAGTTATTAGTGGCTAATCCATACTTTTAGAGGCCTCTGGGATGAATGGTGACACTCCCGAGGCCCCTCAAATCCAAGTTCAGTCCTGATAGGGAGGGGCTGGAAACGGGTGGGAATGGGGTGACATGTAAAAATAACATAAAACAACAGACATTAGTGCCTAATCCATTGTTTTTGAGGTTGTGGAGGTGAATGGTGATGCTTCTGATGCCCTTCAAGTCCAAGTTAAGCCCCCATGGGAAGGGAGATGAGAAGGGATGGGAAGTGGATGACATAAAAATAACTGGAAACGACAGATATTGGAGTCTAATCCATAGTTTTTGAGGTTGCTTAAGTCCAAGTTCAGCTTCAATAGAAAAGGGGATTAAAAGGTGTGGGAAGGGGGGGAACATTTAAAAGTAACTGAAAACAACAGAGATTAGAGTCTGATCCTTAGTTTTCGAGGCCTCTGAGATGAATAGTGACACTTCCAATGCCCTTTAAGTCCAAGTTTAGCCCCTATAGAAAGCTGGGTGAGAAGAGGGTGGGAAGGGGTGACATGAATAACAGAAAATGACAGACATTAGTGTCTAATCCAGTGTTTCATATATATACATATATATATATATATATATATATATATATATATATATATATATATATATATATATATATAAGGTTTTTTGCCACGAAGGAAAAAATGAAAAAGCGAGATAGCTGAGTACTTTTGGTCTTGTTCAGACCCTTTAATAAGGCAAACTGATTTTACAGAGGAAAACATAGTCAAAAGATGGCTTAATATCCAAACTGACACTACCAGATTAGCAATAAGGTCGATTTTACTATACAGAAACGAGGAAACGCCTGACGGTAGCCACACCTTGGAGGGTACACACGCGGTAAACAGGTTATTCTTCCAGAAAACAGTACATTTTGAAAAAACAAGGAAGCATATACAACTTAATAACATGAAATTTACACAAATTTTCCCAAAAAATTATTATTAATGAAAAGACGAAAGAAAATATAAATATATATATATACCGAGCAGGAGAAAGAGGGAGAGAGAATATCGAACCAAAGAGAGAGAGAGAGAGAGAGAGAGAGAGAGAGAGAGAGAGAGAGAGAGAGAGAGAGAGAGAGAGAGAGAGAAAGAAATAACTATAAAAACGTGGGACTAATTTATTAGTAGTTCATTTATTTTAAGGTCCTTCATAAACATCTTACAAATATATGGGTCCAAATGGTACATTCCCGGACTAAGATTTAGGTTGTTTTTATTAGTGATTTGTATAATTGCCGATTCCAGTAAATTTCTTGTAACATAATCATTAGATTTAGCAATTACAGAGGTATCACCCCAATTAATACAATGAGATTTTTCACTCAGATGGATAAACAGTGCATTTGAAGTCTGGGCTGTTCTAACTGAATACATATGCTGCTTAATATGTACACATAAATTTTTACTTGACTGACCAACGTAAAACGATGGGCAATCCTTACAAGGAATTTTGTAAATGATGTTGTTATTTGTTACGGGACTATTCTTAATTAGCCTATCTTTAATGGTATTGTTATAAGAGAACACTACATTAACATTAAACGATTTAAATATTGATTTTATGGTTTCAAATCCTCGAAAGTAAGGTAAGCTAAGTACATTTTTAGGCCTTTCTTTTTCATTATTAGCAACACTATAAAACTTTTTGTGAGCTTTTTGATAACATAAATCAATTAAATGAGGTGCGTAGCAGAGATCGTTTCCTATCTTTTTTATGTATTCTATTTCTTGGTCAAGATATTGTGGACTCGTGATACGCAAGGCGCGTAGGAACATCGAAGAAAAAATTGAAATTTTAATATTAAGATGATGGCCAGAATAAAAATGTACATAAGTTAAATTATTTGTGGGTTTTCTAAAAATACTGAATTTGCATTGGAAAGATTCTCTATGTATTAATACATCTAGAAAAGGGATGATATTGTTATTTTCAATTTCAGCAGTGAATTTTATGGATAACACTAAATTATTCAATTTAGACAGTAAATCATATACATCGATACCAACAGGTAAGACTACTAAGATATCATCGACATATCGGTACCATTTTAAGGGGACAAGTGTGATATTCGGGAGGTGTTGTCTCTCAAAAAATTCCATATATAAGTTTGAAATGAGAGGTGATAAAGGGTTACCTTTACAACCATTGGGAATTTGCTAGAACGCAATATCAATATTTTATACTGTATATTAGCAAGATTGTTATGGAAAATTCCATAGTATGGGTGGCTATTTTGACTTTTCTGAGTTTATTTTATATATATCTTCATAACTAGGCACCCCCATTATATATATATATATATATATATATATTATATATATATATATATATATATATATTATATATATATATATATATATATATATATATTTATATATATATATATATATATAATATATATATATATATATATATATATATATTGTAATAGTGCAGGGTGGGGGTATTAGTTTTATTTTGAGAAATCTAAAAAACTGGCTGTATTAAAAAATGCTTTGTGTAAACGACAATACTGACTAGAGGTGGCTCACAACTATGAGTAGAAAATAGAATAATCCTTGATAGAAAAATTACTAAAATTATTTTCAAAAGACTGAAGGTAAACATAATGTGTCCACTTACAAAATATAATTTTATGAGGTTAATAGAAGATTAAAGTTTAGATACAATGTTAAAGCAAATGTGCCACTGAATTGCAAACAAAGTCACTTATCCTAATGGGTCACATATGTTTCATGGAAATATGGATCTAGACCTTAAAGCTTACACTGTAAGCAAACGTAAGCTCCCACTGGAATTTCAAGAATATTATCCCAAGACTTGGCACTTGGCAGAAAACGTTAAGTGGCATTGTTGATCTACAGAGGAAGGCACATAACGGGGAAAGGACTACATGAATCTGTAAAACAGGGAACGTTGTAACACAAATACTAACAGGATAAACTTACGTGAAATAATAAATGCAAAGTGAGAATGACGAAAAACAATCGAATTATCAATGATTCAATGTTACTTTAATACAATGAAATTACTGTTAGCAAAGTAGCACATACTAATATCACTTCTACACTGGTTTCACGAAAATATCACAATTGCATGAAATCACTTGGGCCTCTGAAGGAGATGGTAATAATAAGAATGGGAATATGAGAAACAGTTGGAACAGGTATATTTATACCGAATTGCAGGAGGTTTCTAAATATTTTGTCCAAACTACGCCGGCTTAGGAGGTGTTGGTACAATGGTTGCTAGGTTGGGTCAGAGCTTTGGGTCAGTAGGCTGGAATGCAGGTGTGAAGAGGCGGAGCCACGGGTGCGTAATGCTGCAGCAACAATGGCGAGGGAAAGGGTCAGGTCAAAATGGGAAGGGTCAGGTCAGACGGATCCCACGTGAGAAGGTGTCAATTCTAACAAACGAAGCGGCTACTATCTATTAACGACTTTTGTGAAATTAGGTCTGGGACCGAAATACAGTGGGGGAAAGGGAGCGGCAGTCCCTTAAGTGGCATTGACCCTTTTAGGGATCAGAGTAGTTATCAGCAGAGCCGGTGTTGGTGAACAATAGGAAAAGAGACTCATTCAAAATGTCTCACGGCTCTCAAAACATCATAACAACAGGGATTCGCTTTGCTTTACGCTTAACATGAGGCAGACATTTTAGTTCTTTCGATTTTCTTTATATTTTGAATTCTTCCTTATTCTCAAATTTCCCTTTTGCCACTTCTTGAAATTTCTCTCAGTTATTTAGCAACATAGATAGATATACACACACACACACACACACACATATATATATAATATATATATATATATATATATGTTTATAAATTTATATATTTATACATATATAGTATGTATGTAATATACAAGTATGTGTGCCTTTTCCTTTATATATATATAATATATATATATATATACATATATATATATATATATATATATGTTTATAAATTTATATATAGTAGATATATATATGTTTATACATACATATGTATGTATGTAATATACTGTATGTGTGCTTTTTCCTTGACACTTGTGTGTGTATATATATATATAATATATATATATATATATATATATATATATATATATATATAATGAATTTATGAAGTATGCAATTTTTCATGAATCAGTGAAATGGAAAGTATATTTGTATTTCATTTATCTCTTTCTCTAGTAATATTTTTGGAAAGAAAATCATATTGATTTACTGCCTTAGTTCTCTCTCTCTCTCTCTCTCTCTCTCTCTCTCTCTCTCTCTATGTGTCCACAACAAACGTTTCCAGCAAAATGTCCGTATCTTCTTTACCTCCTTTATAGCATTCGCATTCCATGGCAGTTGTTGAGGCTGAGATCTCCCCCACCTGGTGGTATCTTGATAGAGGTTTATGAGAACAGAATGCTCAAAGTTATTGGGTGCAACATCCCTTTGCCAAGCAAAATAGCACCCATCTTTTATGGCACACTAAGGAGTGATAGCGAACTCGGTAGGAAACCCGCCATTATCTGGTGAAATGTATCGCGTGTACTTGTTTGTCTCGTAGTTTGCTAATGCGCCTAAGTTTCTTCGGCGCAATCGTGTTTGATGTACAGTGTCTAATGCTGTATGAAACTCTCAGCCACGGCCCGGTGGTGGCCTGTGTTGCTGGCACCATTTTCACGATCATGGCTACTTTAACCTTAAATAAAATAAAAACTACTGAGGCTAAAGGGCTGCAATTTGGCATGTTTGATATTTGGAGAGCGGATAATCAACATACCAATTTGAAGCCCTCTAGCCGCAGTAGTTTTCAAGCTCTGAGGGCGGACAAAAAACTGCGGACGGACAGACAAATAGTCATCTCAATAGTTTCTTTTACAGAAAACTAAAAAGCACATGCGAATTGAATTTAATTGTTCGTCGGTGTCTTAGTAATGAACGGTGTAGTTTCTTTCGAAAGTTCTGAATGAATAATGCAAAGCACATTGGCTACCGCCGTGTCCGACTTTGAAGTATATTAATCTGTGGAATGCTATAGTATCTGTTAATAAAGCTCTTTATCCCCAAATAGGAAAATATAAGAACGAATGGGTAAGAACCAGACTCGACCGAATCATGAGATTTCCATAAGAAAAAAATTTATTCATACCAAAGTTGAGTAGAAATTTTGCACAAGGTATTTTTCAGGGTTAAGATATCTGTAAAACCCATCTTATTTCTGTTTTGAATTTTTTAACTGTATCGTATATTTTATGCCAAGTGATTTCGTGGTCATTTTTAAAGTTTTTTGTTCTCAAAGTGGCATATTTATGTTTTTTTTTTCTACATAGTCATTTGTTGGCTGACAAGCGGTATCCAAAGAAATATAACTTTTATATTTCAGGTAACGTCAATTTAATTTCGTAAGCAGCAGTGCACAGAGCAAGTGAAGCCTTTTCAAACGTCGATGTGAGAGAGGGTCTCCCCTCTCTCTCTCCAGAACTTCAAAATGCTGAAGCCATTTTCCCTTTTGCCACAGATTTTATCCCATTCCAATTTATGAGTTATATTCTTCCCGAAATAGCCCACTTTCGTCCTCTTAATCAATTTTTCTTTTACATTAGAAATCCATTTTCAGTATCTTAGTTCTTATCATGCAATTTTTAATACCTCTTAATAATTGCGTCTCTCTCTGAAATTTAATATGAAAATAATTATGATGAAAAACAGGCTTCCTGCGCATTCATTTATACTAATTGAAACTGAAGTTTTTGGAATATTTAACTTTTCTTGCTGATATTAGTATGATGTCAGTATTTTATATTTATAGATGATGATTCAGGAAACTTTCTATTTTCTGAAGAATCTATTGATCTTCACTTACACTGTAACTCGCTTTGCTTTCCGTGAAACAAAGTGGATTCTGTCCGTCCTCCATCTCGTGTGTTATTGTATTTATAGAAAAATATTGATCTTCTGGATTGCTTTTCTCCCATACTCTATTCTATCTAAAGGGTAATTATTTATTGTTTAGCGCACAACTAAGCCCCGGTTTCATTTTTCATATTGCGTACGTATAGTGCCGATATAACGAATTTTTCCTTTGTTGTTCGGAATTTACCAGAAATTAACATTCTCTGAATAATTGTAGATGTGCAAAACTTTCCAGTAGAAGATTAATTTTGCAACATGCATGACAGTAAACAGCAGCATAATTTCATTTTGTACTTGCTTGCCTTAGTAACGCCATTTTCTTTTTCGTTAAGTTTAGTGTCCGACTCGTAGGTACCTTGTTACCTTTCCAATTATGATTCTGAAAGTATTTCCTTGTGTTAGTTCTGTTGACAGATCTGTCTTAATGTGCAAATTTTGGTTTTAGTAGTTTCTTTTTTTTTATCTTGTGTTAATTCTAGTGTCAATAACCTTTTATCTTACTGTCTTAATTTTGATGTCGAGAGCCTTAGCCGTGTTGTCAAGAAATCAAACTTGTGTTGTCATAATCATGGTTTTGAACTTCATGTCAGTTTTGATCTAACTATGGTCAAGTCATCTGGAAGCATTATTTCAATAAGCAAGTCTCTGACATTGCATCATTTTCAATTCCAGAAGTTCTCTGATTTTCACTGAAACATTTGTGTTGCTAGAAGTTTACTCACCAATAAATTAGATCTATCAA
>NC_061108.1:47512904-47535404 GCF_015104395.2 Macrobrachium nipponense
CTGTTGTATTACAGTAAAAGACATTCATATGCTTGTATGTGTGTTTTATGTCTAAGCGTAGTATGTATGCATGTATATCCACAAAAGCCACAGTTACCAGTTTAATATCGGATTAACTGTACCTTGGGATGATTTATCTGATAAGTGCATCTGCCCTGGCCAGGATTCAAACCTTTGCATTTTGGGTTTGATACAAATGTAAAAAAAAACAGTCACTTGTGTATAAGTGACGAGACTTGGTTGTATATATATATATATATATATATATATATATATATATATATATATATATATTATATATATATATATATATATACCACCATATAAGACTAGGAACCCCGCAAAAAATTGACGTGTGATGTTAGTTTGATGAGCTGTAATTGGAAATGAAATAAACCACCCTTTGGATATTTGCAAATCCTGGCAAAACTGCTTCCATCAAATAAGGGTTTTTATTTCTGTTATATCTGTTTTTCTTTCTATCTATCTGTCTGTATATATATATATATATATATATATATATATTATATATATATATATATATATATGAAGTAATAATAGTCCACACTTATGTAAAAATGTGTATTAAAAATACATAAAAGACGGGAGCTTCGTCTACTTGATCAGTAGACCTCGGCTGATGAGGTCTACTGATCAAGTAGACGAAAGCTCCGTCTTTTATGTATTTTAATACACATTTTTACATAAGTGTAGACTATTATTACTTCATATATATATATATATATATATATATATATATATATATATAGAGAGAGAGAGAGAGAGAGAGAGAGAGAGAGAGAGAGAGAGAGACTAATGAAGTCTTGACTGTTTAAACGTCATAGATTCATCGATTTTGAATCGGTCTCCCCTTGCCTCTCATATCGTCGTCCTTTCCACCTCTTCTATGGAAAAGGGAAGGAGTGAAGAATTGACCTTAATTGCCTTTCCCAGGTCGTTCTGAAATAGGGCTCTGCGGGGGCCCGGGGTGCAAGGGCGCCCCGAGCGACGTCGACAGACGGCGTTGAGGGAGGTGGGTGAAGGAGAAGAAACTTATGACGCTTTTCTCGAAGAACCTACATTCAAGATCTGAAAAGCCTTTTAATGGCCAAGTCTTGTAGGGCTTATGGATTCCCTCTTTGTACAGATGGTTCCGCCTCCTCCTCCCCACCCGCCCATTACCCTTTCCCAAACTTCTCCAACTTTACCTCCATTACATCATTCCCTCCTCTCCCTCCTCCTCCTCCTCCTCGCCCACCTCCCACGTATCCTCTCCATCCTCTTTCCTCTTATGCTCAGCGTTCTTTCGTTCCTCCTCTTCCTCTCGTATAATTATACTCCACCTCTCTCTACCCCCAGTCCCTCCAATTTCCGACATATCACTCTCCTCCTCCTCCTCCTCCTGGAGTTATTAGGAATTTTCATCGGGTATAATTGCTCTCTTTTCCTTTCTGTTTATACTTTTCCTTCGCATATTTTAGATGGTAATGTTAAACGGACTCGTGATTGACTTCTTGTTCCAGAGCGCTTGCTGTTATTGGTCTTGTATTTGATTTTAGAAGAAAGAGGCAGATTTTGCAAAATATGGATTCATATTGTCCATATCAGGAGTTTTTCTCAACAATCTATTTTCAGCATCAGTATTACAAGTAGTAAAAGAGCATAAGGATATAGAATTTCATTTTCATTTTTCTATTGCGCAGTTGCTGCGCTGAAAAATGATCGTTTGGAAATGACTCTGACGAGCGTGCCGTATATTAAAGATGTAGATAGATAGGTTCCTATCAGGCTGGGGTGTGGATTTCTTCCATGTTGTAGCCCAGAAGGTTGATATAGACTTGAAAAAAAAGAAAAGTGAATGAATAGTCATAATAGGGAAAGGATGTTTTTAAAAATCACAAAGAACAAAGTATAATATACGTTGTATTTGTATGAATACGTGATTCTCAGCATTTCTGAGATGTCAGAGAAATACAGGAAATTTCTGAAGAGTACTACAACTTTTTACTCCAATACATGAAAATGACCAGCTTGCACAAACGGACGCACACACAATTTAAGGTGACCAAGTCCACGTTCATGTTTCTTTACAGTAAGTTGTAAACTGTCGAAGTGTGCTTATTATGAAAGTGGCATACCTTTTAGGAAGATTAAATACCTTGAATACTTCGGGAATATTTATTGGTTTCAAGTTTTTATAACTAGAAAAAATTTGAATAGTTGCGATGGATTTTTTCATTCCTATGTTGTTACTGAAAATTTTGTTCTGATAGATACTTCAGTGTATTCATGTGTGTAGATTAATCTGGCTACATGACAGCATATTCTCTTACTCCTAGAGCAGCCGTAACAGCGGTTTTCACCCAACCCTGTCCTGTAAACGCATGCAGACATCAGCAACTCAGAAAAGAATACTTTTCACTTAATTCTCTTTATTCAACTTTTCGTTCTGTTATTTGATCTACGACAGCATATAATCACGTTAAAGGTCTCTCTCTCTCTCTCTCTCTTCTGGTCTCATGGTTTTAGAGGTAACGCCTCTAGCTCAGAAATGAATAACCAGTGTTCGACTCTCGAACGAAACAAAAGGGGACAGATGGGCGCTTTCCTAAAAGTCCAAAGCATTGAATTAAGTACCTAGTGGTTAGGAGACTGTTATGAGTCGCAGCTAGGGACTAGGGAGAGAGAGAGAGAGAGAGAGAGAGAGAGAGAGAGAGAGAGAGTGGAGGATTCATTTTTGTCAAAATGTAGCCCATCAAAACGGGGGCGTCCATGAGGTAGTTCGAGGGTGAAACCATTCATTGAATATGCTTCCTCTTCCTCTGGTGTATCTTTAATTACGATAAAAAGTCACTGATTGTGAAAGCGCATTTTCAGCAGCGTGAGGGATCTGTTTAGGAGATGAAACGTTGTGGTAAGGAGAGCTCACTATCATTGAAATTTAACGCCACTATGCCAAGTTGATACAACGTCGGGAGGACGCTTCGTCTCGATGCTCCCAAGAAAATGGAGCAGCGCTCAGGAAAGTAATTGTGGGGATCATGCAATCATTCGTAGGTTCCAGTGGAATCCGATGGTTACAGCGGAGTAAACAGCGACTGAGATTGAATGGAGACATCTTGTTGCGATTTGGTGCGCGAGGCATGAGGGAATTTCGTTCAATTCACATGATATCCTTTTCAACGTCATTGCTTGACAGAGTGGATTGAGCCCGAGGAAAAGGCTCTGACGTCATTGGCTGTGGTTGATCCTCGGCGTTGGTTACCTGGGCTTCGGGATGTTTATTTGTTGACATCCTGCATGCCAGGCTTTGTTGGCACTAGTGGTTGTATTCTTGTTTTTTTTTTATATGATCTCTATAAGATCTATTGGCTATATATATATATATTATATATATATATATATATTGGTTCAAGTTGTTGGGATTCACACGTCTATCTTTTCATATGGAATAAGAGGAGAATATCTTGTATGACTGAAAGTAAGAGTAATCATTAAATAATATATGCAGTTACTTAACGGGTGACTCTTTTTAATGCTTTAGTGAGCTTTGCAATAGTAAGGTAATTATTGGCTACAGAGAGCAACTTGCTTGTCATAATACATTTTTCTAATACTTCATGTCATTGTAGGTGTTACAAAGCCAGTTTTCATTGGCTTTAACAAAGCCAACTTTCATGTCACAGAGTATTTTACAAATAGATTTTGTTGTGTCCGTGCGTACTTTATTGTAGCCAGGTAGGATTTTTTTGGTATACTCTATTTTACGACCAATCTCTCCCTGTAATGGACGTAAAAGTGATGACATTTTTACATACTGTCATCAATTTGTGTAGTTTTTCAATTATTAGACATTTCTCTTAACCTTTCGGGTAATTAGGAGTTACTTACTAATCCTAACTAGTAGTACTCCTCTCTCTCTCTCTCTCTCTCTCTCTCTGGTAAATTTTGTGAAAAGCTCCTGTTATTTTTACGACCTGAATTATTTTTTGTTTTGCCCTCCGAATACACACACACATACACACACACACACACACACACACATATATATATATATAATATATATATATATATATAATATATAGTATGTATATACACACACACACACACACACACACACATATATATATAATATATATATATATAACTTTACCATTCAGTGCTTACGTATACTTGATGACTTACCTGGATATAGTTACAACTGAACATCCTTGGATTTCGCCGTCTAACAGGCTACGTACGAACCCGGCTACTTGCATGACCTACCCCAAAAGTGCGACAACGCCAGCGGCGGCTAGTTCAAGGATTATATCCGAACTCAACCTAACAGCATATATTTTTACAGGGAAAACCCCCATTAATAGATTAGTATATAAATGTTTATCAGATTAGTATGTATAAATATTAATCTTCGGATGTGGATTCGTTTGTATACGGTTTCATACGTAACCGGTCTGAGTAGACAGTCCGTGGATCTTCTCTGTCCTTCCCAGGGTCGTTTGTGTGGTCAGCGTTTGCTTAAATTGGCTTTACTCAGTAGCAATATGTGGAGAATTATTTCGTCAGATTTTGGTTCTCTGGATTCATTCAGTTGCCCACGTGGTTACTTTAGGGTAGCCATTTCCAAATTTCCAAAAAGAAGGAATTTTTTTTCCAACACCAATTTTTAACCTAAATTAAACATGATTATTGAGGAGTTGAAATATAAAATTTACAATGTATATATATACCCATATATATAACTTGACTTGAGTGTTTCAATGTCAAATAGTGTATGAATAAAGAACTGATATTATTTAATATTCAATTTTATTCATGATGGAACAATTTAGTACATAACTGGGGTGAAAAAATTGACATTATTTCAGAAACTAAAGGAATTAGCAGTTTAATGTTTGTATTTTGCCCCTTTCCTTGCCATCTCTAAGAGGTTTCTGTTGGCTAAAAGTTTTCTGTACATGGCTGGGCAGATACAAGTACACTGCGGCTCCATGCCTAGTGTTCCTAACTGTCCCAGCAGCCACTATATAAAATTATTGGCCTAATGAAAAAAAAAAAAATCAATGGTTATTTTGACCATCAGTTCTCACTGTTTTAGCATATGTATTCGTATTTATTTATATCTTTAGTATTAATATATATTTTTTAGACAGGCCCAAAGAGCAGGACAAATTAGCGTCCTTCTTAAGGTGAAGCAGGACAGAGTACAGAATGCTCAAAAACAGGACTGTCCTTCCCAAAGCAGGACGTCTGGCCACCCTAGCACCGTCACCGTCACCGTTACTTGCATGTGTATCTAGATATGAGGTCCTGCGCGTATTATTTAACCATGTGGATATAATAAGGTGACCAGATTACTGAGACAAAATCCGGGGACATTCTCCGTTCAGAGGCGTAAAAACCTTCAAAACATAACGTGTTTTTGTCACTGAAAAACTAAAACGGGGACACTGCAGCCCTTACCACTCATAAAGCAGCATTCAAAAGTTTCTCTCGCCCTATTTATCCAAAATTGCAAAGAAAATGAATGAATATTCAGTCGATTAAATCAAGGTAGGCTACAATCTAATGACTACTTACCAGTGATTGAACAGTATTCAAATTATATCTACGGGCAAGGCACCGCTGGATGGCAGCAGAGAGTGTTGCTGGCTGGCTGCTGGCGGGAGTTTAGGGGGGGGGGGGGGGGGGGGGGGGGTGGGGGGGGGGGGGAGGCCCAGGGACGTGCATGACGATATTGACGATGGTTTGGCGGGAAATTTGGTTTTATGTTCTTGGAAGGTCATCTCGCAAATTATGCTGTGGAAAGCTGTTTACCATTTCCTAGTTATATGCACTGTACACTGCATTGCGAGTAGTACGGTGTGCAGTTGCTATGTATAGTTTGGTCGCCATTTTCGTTTTATTTTTCTGTATTCCAATTTCGGATCTTTCAGTCACAGTGAAAACCGGAGACATTTCAGGGGACAGTAGTAGCCGGAGACACGTCACTGAAAACGGGGACGTCTGGTCACTTTAGGATATGAAGGTGTTTCAGAAATTATGAGTGTAGATTCAGGCTCTGTAGCTTGCGTTTTCTTTTTCTTTCTTTCTTTCTTTGGCGATTGTAATATCCTACTTTTTTTTTTGTGATATTTACTTTTGTTATAATCATAATTAATAATGAGTATCCAGTATAGTAGTGAAGTAAACCAAAAAGTTAGGAAATTCCTCAAAAATCCATCACAGAATTCAAGTTCACCCTGAATCATGATTAAACGGATAATAAACAAGTACAGTATTATGTAATTAGTTCTAGACGTGGATAAACAAAGAAATAGAAAAAATCCAACGAAAGAAATAGGCAAAGAAAGAAAATGTGTTTGGTTGTCCCATTATTCAAATAAACCTAACCCAGGTCTGTAGAAGCAGGGGACCAGAGGCTAAGGCACAGCCCAAGGCTAGAAAACGAGTTATTTGATGGTCTCCTCCCCGCAGAGTTCATTTCAATTCCGTGGATAGGCGGGAGTTTTGAATTTTCAACGACGACTCCTTCATGTTTTGTTATACTACGCCACTTCCGGGTTATTCAATGATATTCCTGTTGTACTTGGAACATTCCTCCTCCCATAAATATCAGCACACATGTTCTACGAATTGTAGATCCCTTAAATCTAAAAGGAAGAAAGAAAAAACGACGGTGATTAGTGTTAATGATGTGAAATAGCGTTTTCCTGTGAGACTAGTATCGTTGATTAGATAGATTTGTCCTTGGCTATCGTTCTCATTTAATTACCGTCGAGGTAGAAAGATGGGGATGAGTTGTGATGAGCTTTAATCTGTGTGACCTGTAAATGGATTTACCTATGACATTACTAGAGGTGTATTACCTGATATTGAGATTCCTTCCCGTTGGAAATTTGATTCAAAATCATCTGCAATGAAATTCAGCCCTCCACACAAAAACACCAGGGAGCTTAAAAAAAATCCCGACCTACGTGAACTTCTAGTGTATGTTTTTGTTACTCAAGCAGGGAGTCTCTTAATATTTCTTAATCTATGAGAAAAAGTAATTCGGTTTTTAGAAATCTTTAGAATTGTATTAATTCTAAAACTATGGGTTCAAAATGGTTAATGACACTTATATATATATATATATATATATATATATATATATATATATATAGATATATATATATATATATATATATATATATATATATATACTTTAAAAAGCGCATAGAATCCAGTAGCATGTTACGAAACTAGATCCATTTTCAATAAGGAAGTATGAAAAGTTATCATGAACAGCTGAAATTTCTCAAAACATTTTAAATGAACGTACACTGGCAAGTTCGTAAGGTTCCCGGTTAAAATTTAGCTTTCATTTATTCACATAACTGTTGAAATATCCATGGAAAATATGCATACATACGTACTTAAAACTTGCCAGTGTTCTCCAAGTTAAACACTTTTCGCATTGTGTTTTGTATATAGCAGTGTTTCCTTTGTATCTTACAACAAACAGGTTTCCTGTTATTTGCTGTGAGCAAATTAAGTGTAATCAAAGATGCAATGAACATTTGTCAAGATCCAGATTCGTGACGGCTCTTGCGGGAACGACATTGATAAACTTATTGTATTTTTAAAGTTTCTGTTGGAGCAATGATCTCGTTGCTAGACTGACAGAGTGGAAGGGTAGACGCGAGACGGTGGCCGAGTCCGAGTTCTCGCAGCGAGTCGGTAATACTATAATAGTACCTCTAACAGAGTATTCTGTCATACAAGTCATCGAACTGAGCAACATGCAGGTCCTTCAGATTTATTCAAAGATCTCAAAGAAAAGTTGTATAGAAAGGCTGCACAAAAGTAAGACCTTTACGTTATCTAAGTAGTTCAGGTTTATTTCGTTTGTTTAATTGTACTACTCCTTTCCTTTGGCATTAAAATCCAATTGATCATCTAATGTCTTCATTAAACTGGCAACGACCGGTGTGGTGATGAACTCGAAATATCGAGGTTTTCTGGGCTCACGCACGCTTGCACGCACACACCCACCCAAGCACGCAAACGTTACCATACACACGCACTGTGCACTCATGCAAACACTGAACATCTATGATATGAAGGCTTGAAGAGAAGAAAGGCCGTTACCAGTATTCTGAAGGTCAAGGCTTCCTTTCTAAATAAACAGCTTATCAGAAATAGATGGAGGTTTCTAACTTTTTTTTCTCTCTCTCTCTCTTGGTGTCTAGATAAGTAAATTAATGTTCTGATCTTTCATCACACACACACACACACACACACACACACACACACACACACACACACACACACACACATATATATATATATATATATATATATATATATATAAATATGTGTGTGTTTGTGTGTATGTATGCGTGTATAGTTATGTAAAAAGCCAGAGGAAAGACAACAATGATCACACAAGGTTTTACGTTAACATGGGTCGTTAATAGATAAGAGAAACAGCCGAAACTAGTAAAAGAATTCGCTGTTTCTTGCAATAGGAAGAAGTAAAAATAAATGTGAGCAATATATGGAAAGGAGGGTAAATGGGACCCAAGAAGGTGGAGCAATGAATTTTAATAAGGATGCTGTAAGAATGAAAGTATTAAGTTCGCTTAGATATTTAAAGTGTCGTTGTTTCAGACGACGCCAGGATGCGGGAGAAAGTAAGTCACGGAACAGGAATACGAGAAAGGAAGCAGATTTCCACATAAGGTCGGGAGGAGACTTGGTGTGTGTGTCTGGGAGCTTACTTTGCAGGGGTTCTTGAGACAGTTACTCTTCATGGAAGTGAAATATGGATGTTGCATGCGAAGGGAAGAACAGTGATGGAGGCTATAGAGAGGAATTGTATATGAATCGCATACAAGAAGAATAACCGAAAAGATGAGAAATGTGGGGATATGTAGTTGTAAAAACGGTAGCTTAAGTGGGTGGATGGATCAGAAATATATATATATATATATATATATATATATATATATATATATATATATATATTATATATATATATATAAAATAAAAAGAGTCCATAAAAATTCCAAAAGGCAGAAAGTTAATGCTATATTTCAGAATACAACTGTCTCCCTCTACAGGTAAGTATGTGAATGAAATAAGAGTTACAGAAAAGTGGTATTTATACCTAGAGTTCCAGAGGTCACCTGTTACATCACTTCAGCTGATAGCTTCTTAATCTTCTTAATCACTGGTTGGAGGAGTATTTTCTCTATAATATTTGTGTACCAAGTTTTTTTGATTGATTAATTGTATATTTTTGTTTAATCAGTGCTAATTCTACCATCTGGCTTTTGAACCGACAATTGCTGCTATAAATTATGCATGATAAATTCCAGTTTATTATGTGGGGGAGTGATTTACCAGTAAAACCGATGTAGGATTGGTCACAATCGAGGCAAGGGATTTTGTATACCGCTGTGCTTTGGGGACTGGATTGTATTGGACGTTAATCGGGGATTTGGGTAGATAAAACGATAATGGTTAGTTAGTTTCCAAGTGTCAACATCTAAATCCTGTCCTGGTGTGGGATTTTGATTTTGTTGTTGGAGGTCTTTCTAGTCTTGTTTTGAGGGGGATGGTAGAAGATTACGTGAGCTTTATGGATCGCTTTCTCAATTAATACTACATCTATTTTACTGGTAGATCACTCCCCAAGATATTAATATGACATAAATGGTCAATAAGGTATTGCCAACAGAGCTCAGATATTTTTAACCACATAAATAACCATAAACAGAATAAATTGGAAATTGTCATGTATTATTTATAGCTGCAATTGTTGGTTCAAAAGCCATGTGGTAGAATCAGCAATGGTAAACACAGAAATACAATGAATCTCTCAAAAGGAGCTTGGGACTCTGATATTGGATAAAATCTTCCTCCAACAAGTGATTAAGAAGATTAATAAGCTATCAACTGGAGTGATGTAATGCCTGACCTCTGGAATTCTTGGCATAAATACCTCTTTTCTGTAATTCATATTTCATTCATACACTTGCTTGTAGAGGGGACACTTGTTCTCTGAAATATAGCATTAATTTCTACCTTTTGGCGCTTATATGGACTCCTTTTATTAAATGGATATATATATATTAATATATCATATATATATATATATATATATATATATATATATATGTGTGTGTGTGTGTGTGTGTGTGTGTGTGTGTGTGTGTGTGTGTGTAACACTCCTCGAAATTAATTACTTTCCCTTTTTTTTATGATACCTTCTCTTTAGCTAATTGTTGGAAAAATGTGTACGAATACATTACTCGCATTATATTTCACATATTAGCAGTTGAAAATTGAAGTGGTGTTTTTTGTGGTGGAGGGGACATGCTTTCAAAAACTATGGGAAAAAGGCATTGTAGTTAAATATTTTGGTAATTGGAATGTCATTACCTTCACTGGTAGGCTTACTAGAGAGCAAATGCCTCCCCCACTGGATAAGATGAATTGATAGGGGTTTGCCCTAGTATAATTCATGGAATCTAAGGATGACAGTCAAGGCCTTGCCACTATGAATAAACGACTATGTTTGTTTGCTTATTCATACTTGAAATTCAGATATCTGTTCGTGTGTAGGCTACATGTATGCTGCCCTGCGTTCATTGTGAAATGCTGTTCAGTTATTTCCCTTTCAATGTTGAAAATTGTTTGTGTGAAATAAAAGTACGGACAGTATTTTACACTAATTGTTAAATTGTACGTTGTTTCAGCTTATCCTTAGTCTGCTTTACTTAGCGGAAATCTAAATATTTCTCGTGACTGCATTACATCTGATCATGTTAGTGTGTCGGCACTTGAATTGTGAACTTACCGGGAGAAATGAAAGCCGCCTTTCCTTTTAGTTACTGTACAGTCCTTAAGTTTCTTCTTGTGTTAGATGACATCCTTTCCCTCCATACTTAGGACTGAGAGGAAAGCCGGGAGGCTAAACTTTCTATAATGCGATTGTATGACCACTGCAATTCCCAACAAACACCACCCAACAAACACCACAACTGTGTGAATCCTGATTGAATTCTCTTATCTCGATTTCCCACGTCCTGTTGTAGGTTCTGTCGTCCAGGATATCCTCATTTGATATTATAGGATGCAAATTTATTTCGTGGAAAGTCGACGTCTCTTAGTCTCATGTTCTCTTTTCACATCCTTTAACTTCCACTCGCTGTTCATTTCGGTTTGTTGCTCGGCAAGGAGTGGAACGGGAAATTTAGTGGTGTTCCTCGAGGCAAATAGAGGTCGATTCCATTTGCTTGGATTTACTCAACCCTCGACACAATATCCGCCGATCGACGCTTTTGGCCTTCAGGGCGAAGGGGAGGAACTCCTTATGATTTCGTTGGTATTCTAGTGGGTGACACATCCTTTCGCGCATTTTTATATCTATATGATGAGGTACGGGAAAAAAAGAAAGGTTGGATTCTAAGCCAGAAAGGAAGCATTAGGCCATTTTTTCAGGGAGGGATGTTAAAGGACTCGAGGAAAACAGAGGATAGGAGAAAATTTGGAAGCATGTCGGTGATAACAGAGAATTAGTCAGTCAGAGGACGATTCAGAGCTGAAACGTTTAACTGATCGTCATAAACCAATATGGGGGAAGTAATTTCCTGGCGGATGCTGCAAAGCTACATGAGTGGAGGACAGACAGACAGACAGACAGACAAACAGACCATTAAAGAAATTGACTTGTGTAGTCTTGCCAAGGAGACAACAGATGAAAGCTTCCGAATGTAAAAGCTACATAGTAGTCACATACATACATTATATTATTATTATATGTATATAATATATATATATATATTATATATATAATATATATATATATATATATATATATATATATAATATATATATATATATATATATATATATATATAATATATATATATTATATATAATATGTGTGTGTGTGCGTGTGTGTGTTTCAGTACAAAGAGCTGGTAATTTGGATGAGGAATGGGATATGCTACTTTCAAGTAGATTCATTGCATAGTGTTGTGTTAGACTTTGAAAATGTTTTGTGCACGACCAATTTTTGCCTCTTAAACAGAATCATAAAATTGGATTGTGAGGTGGGTACTGTTGTGTATCAACTAACCATGAGTGTTATTTCTTAAGAATTTCTCATTATTGATGATGCGGAACGACACTTAGATTTGTTTGTTTGCGATCTTATCTTCGCAAAAATGACCGCCAGTCAAAACGATGTGTATCGTATGACAAGGCACATTCTTAGTCGGTTTGTTGCAATGGTTTCCTGTTTATGCTTAGATGTATGACGATAATTAACGAGTGACTTTCAACACAATTATGTATTCTTAAGATATAACTAGAAGTTTTCTTTAGATTTTATTTACAGAGTTATTATTTATTATGTATTTTGTTGAAGAAAATTCTAAAAAGACAGAATCGAACCACCCTCTCTCTCTCTCTCTCTCTCTCTCTCTCTCTCTCTCTCTCTCTCTCTCATGCGGTTTAGGATGTGTCGAACAGCAGGAATTACGTCGCTATATCCGTTCCCCATATCCATTAAGAAAACCTTTTACCGCTTTACTGTTGCTCACATAAGTCTTGTGACCCCCATTAATGGGATGTTTGACTTTCTTACCTCCTCTACTAAAAACCGCTCACGCGGTGTTTTGATTTTTTCCGAAACATTTACGAGGCAATAATGACGACGGCATTAGAGACAGTATTTTGCGTCTTGAAACGTCCAGGGTTCCTTATTATAGGTCAGAAAACTTGCAAAAGACCTTTTTTCCAGTCTCGTTCATTTCAATAATGAGCAGCATCGGGAGTGCGTTAAACGACCGAGACCATTTTCCTGAAAATTCCATCGTGCTCCTGTTGACAGAAGCAGTGAATTATGTACTACTTCCCAGTTAGATGACTGTGGATCCATGGGGAAAGTAACTTCATCTCGGAACACTTTCTAGTAAAAATCTCCAAGCGTAAGCGCTGTTCAAATCAAAGAAACAATAGATCTGACTGACTGAAAGCTTTACATGGTATTCATATGTTAGTATAGTGTCGATTCAACACCAGTTATCGATGTTAAAAATAAAATTGTGTACTATTTTGTACACTCACACACACACACACACACAAGCACACACACACATACACACCACACACACACACATTAAATATATATATATATGTGTGTGTGTGTGTGTGTGTGTGTGTGTGTGTGTGTATACAAAATAAAACACGTTTTTATTTTACCATAAATAACTAGTTTTGAATCGACACTATACTAACATATATATATATACATACATATACACACTCATACATATATATCATATATATATATATATATATATATATATATATATATATATATATATATGTGTGTGTGTGTGTGTGTGTGTGTGTGTGTGTGTGTGTGTGTGTGAGATAGGTAGCATTATTGCCTACCATGGCGCAGACCCTGTTGGACTCATGGGCGAATGGATATGCTTCATTACAAACCCATTGCGGTTCTATATGCTCAAGCAATGATTTTACATACCTTGTAGTTAGACGACTGATGACCTGATGGTTGCAACCATGCTCAGTAAGGATGCACTCAAGTATCTTTTTCTTTGCAACTATCTCCTCGTGTTTTTTTCTTTCAATGGTGTGTTGATAATAGAAAGACTAAGGGCACCTGCTAGTTTACTAAGTTGCTGCCTTTCTTTTCTTTCTTTTGCCTTCATCTTTGATCTTCATTTTCAAAACTATTACTAATTTCATTCTCTCTGTCGAAGTGGCTATCTTGGAGGTATTTTGGTTTTATGGTGTGTTGGTTCCTCCATTTGTATCCACACAGATCTTGTAGAGTGGCTGGAGATGTTGAGCAAAATCATGGCTTTGTCGGTTCTAGACTTCACTATAGCTAATTCACTTAAGGTAGATTCTTGGGTGAGCCCTATGCCTACGAGACGTTTGCTTGGCGGCCGCTGAATGGCTGGGAGCTGCCTACCTCCCCGTACCAGCCAATCAGCGGCCGCCGAACAAACGTCTCGTAAGCATATGGCTCATCCAAGAATCTCCTTAAGTGAATCAGCTATAGTGTCATGTAATGTACTGCAATATTCGTGGATTTCATAGTAATATTATGACCTTGTGACTGTCTTCTTACTATCATGGCAAGAAGATTATGAAATGACTTCTTTTGAGTTTGTTGGAAGTTTCAGTGCTCACCACGGAGAGAGTACAATTTCTGTTTCTATAGATTGCCAAGGCCTAATGGCTTTGGACTTCTAGATCTGGTTGTGAGCAAATTATAAAGGCACATCAGGGACAAATTGACCCCTTGACCCATGAACAGTTTTGATCAATAGAAATTAAAGCATGATCAGGGGCCCCACCTGGATAACTAACGGTACTGGATATAAAAGCCGGAATATGTTAATATTAGATCTAATCATTAACAATTCGTGTGTAGTTTCCGTTATAAACCACAGACAAGTTTTGTAATGATTTCGATCTTATATTCACATGCTCTCCTGATTTTATAACTACCGTTGGTTCACCAGATGGGCCTCTGATCATGCTTAAACTTCTATAAATAATTAAACTGGTCAAGCTGTCCTTGATGGTCCTTACTCTTGTAAGAAATTGACTAAACTTGCATATATTTTGAGTGATTTTGTTAATTTATAATCATACCCAAGTAAGAACTGGTTCTCAGAGAATTTATGCTTCAGCTGAAAATGGAAACAGTTTATAGTAAAAGACATCCTCAGGTACCACATAGAAACATAAATTTTGAGCTGCACTTAAACCTTCAAATGTTATTTTCTAACAAGTTGGTTCTGTTACTTACTGTCCTAAATAGAAAGCGATCCTTTTGAATGATCATGTTTGACAGTAAGCAGAGTAATGAGAAACTCGGTTTTCCTGCTGAACTGACGAAGAATCTTTTACATGATAATTACTCTCTCTCTCTCTCTCTCTCTCTCTCTCTCTCTCTCTCTCTCTCTCTCTCTCTCTCTCTCTCTTTAATGTCAAAACGTCTGAATGCTTATAGTGAAAGTAATCATCTGATTCTCATTTTGCAGTATAGGCTGCGCAAGGCCCTGGATACATGTTGTTTTTAGTGTCATCCTGTAATACCCAGAGTATGGGCATGAAGGTTGTATGATTGATCTTGACTTCAGTGCTGCTTTTGACTGTGTAAATCTAAGATCATTGTTTTTAAAACTAGATATATAGGAGATGGTGGACCATTTTTAATATTATTGTTAAACATTTCATTGTTAGACTTCAAAAGGTAGTGTGGTTGATGATTACAGGACTGCAATTTCTCATGTTCCTTGAAATAATGTTCTTCATGCATAACAGTTTATGTTATCTACACATGATACATGCTTGGCATTAAAAACAAAAGTTTTGCTCATGCAGATAACCTTACCCTCTTTGTATCAGTCCCATCTTCTGAGTATAGACCTTCAGTTGCTGAATCTCTCATTAGAGATTTAGCTATATAATATGGCATGGTGCAGATTGTTGGGAGTGAAATTAAAACTTAAGAAAATGTACTGTATGATTGTTAGTATATGAAGGACATTGGACTCCAGGTTTTCCCAAGTCAGCCAAACCTTTTCCAGGATTCCTAATTCATTTTTGAGAGGCATATCCAGTCTGTCTGCCTTCAACTGTATAAACAATTGGTATGCTAAGAAAATCTTTTAAGATTTTCTCAGATTCTATTCTACCCCATTCAGAATATTATTAATTGTTTGACTGTCAGCGGCTGTCTTGAATTGTTAGACAAAACCACGAGTTCTGTCAAATTTCATATCTCAGATCTTGGTATTAATGTGGCATCATTGTTCAGTTTGGGTACAGGCAGGGCCAAAGGGAAGCTACAGACGCACTTTAGTAATGACAACAGTGTACCATGTGGGGTGCATGTACAGCATTACCCCTTACAAGAAATGGTGCTGATCTTATTTTTCAACAGACTGACATGTGTCTCACTTCATAATGTATATAGAAGCATTATTCTGTTTTACATTGCTATGTAGCTTTGTTAAATTGTGTAGGTTCTTGTTTTCTCAATTTCTGTGTTCACATTGGGCCTCTTTCACTATTGGAGCACTTGAGCTTGTAGCATTCTGATTTCCCAAGAGTTGTTGCAAATTGGCTTGGATTATTATTTTTATATATAACAATCTTGCCAGGTTGATATCTGCAATTCTTGATCCAGGCTGCAACCTACCTCCAGGGGAATTGACCCCTACTACCCTGTTTTTTTTAGGATTTCAGTACTTTCCTCATTATCCTTGCTATGATTAGCAGAACACTTTTCTTGAGCAAGCCCAGTTCGAAATGTGTGCTTCCTATTCAGTTCTTTCTGATTTTGTGTGGGTTTACTTCTGTTGCTTCCAGTATGATAGGTACTACTTCCACCTCAGGTTGCCTTAGTTCCCTTAATCCCATTTCTCCTTAACTCTTGTCTTATAGTAGGGCTATATCTGTCAGATATGCTTTGTAGGCTTCTTAATTTTGGTCAGGTCTTTGAGACTGCTACTTTTAGTCCAAGAATACCTTGATTTTCTTTCCTGCACATTTGGTGGCGAGGTGGGGGTTAATGTCTGTACCACTTGCCTGGGTATGATTGACTTTTTTCTTTGCAGATATCTCATTGCAAGAACCTGGCTGACTGTTATGTCTTTATGTTTTGGTTGATGGCTCCCAAATTCTGTTTGCATTTTCAGTGTACATATGGCAGTGATACAGTATTTCACCATGTTGCTTAGTTTAATGATATCATGTACATATTCTTGGTCTTGTGCTGTCATCAGCATATCGTCAGTCTCTTTCTTTTGCTCTTTACCAGTAAGCCAATGCTGACTACCATCACCAGCTACATTCTGAGTATACCTCTGGTACGGGCCCTGCATTTATTTATTTTTTTTCATTGTCTTTCCCTTGCCTTGTTGTTCTTTCCTGTACTTGTCACGCTCTTCATCAACAGAAATAAGTTCTTCATTCCAAGTATGTTTTTCTTGTTGATATAGCCCTCCACACTTCACAGCCATAATTCTTAATTTTTCTGAAGGCATTGTCATTGGTACCATAAAGACTATGAATAATTGATATTAGTAAATCTCCTTGAAATTTGTATACCCATGGCTGTTTCCTTTTGTATATCTCTAAGCACTCAGTCAGCCATGAGTGAGGAACCATATTGAAAGAAGACAAACTAAGTCTTGCATAGACTGAAGACCATGCTGCGCATAGGTTCGTCTTCCTCTTTCAGTAGTTTTTTATTATGTCATAGATAAATCAAGTTATCAGCGAAGTTCAGTTGTTTCTGGTTGTTTTCATCTTTTAATTCTTAGTAATAAATTGGTTTGTGGTATGCAAAGTATATGAGATGGTCTTATGATCTTCCTTGATTTGCCCCGAATCTTGTATTTCTTTCATGTGTCTTTTCTCTATTGGTGTAAGTCGTTCCATTTTAACTGTTGATCTTTGTTGGTCTGCAAACCTGTTCTGATTTCTCTGTTTCCTCATTGTTGCCACAAGGATGCATTTTTTTCTGTATCCTGTCCTCTGTAGGTTACTGAGTTATGATTGCTGAGGGACTTACTGTACGTCGTCCCTTCGATCGGCAGCCTTCAATCTTGCCTCTTTTAGTCCTTTTGGTTTCGTTGGTTTATTTGTTGTTTCCCAACATTCACTTTTCCAGCCAAAGTAGCTTCGCTGTTCGTTTGCGGCGGCTACTGTCTTTCTCTTCCGTTTGTAACAATAATAATAATGATGATGATAATAATAATAATTCTTATTGGTATTATTATTTGGTCTAGTGAAATACTTGTGTCACGGTTGAATATTAAGGCAAAAAGGAAAGTCTTCGTGAGTATGTTTGTGAAGCAAATGATCATAACACTGCAGATTTTTGGAGCTTTGTTGAGGAGAGGTGGTAAGTGCAGATTGCTCTCGAGACTGTTTATAGAGCTGTCCATGCAGATGTTCCCAGCAGTTATCGATTTTCCTTAACATTTAAGATGCTATCGTAAAGGTTATTCGCTGAAAAAGTATTTATGGTAATGTATAAAATTTTAAAGAAAATGCACGACTGGTGAGATCTGCATTGGCAGCAAATATCAACAGTCTCATGAGTAATTTCGTAAAACGAAGGGGGCCAGTATCCCCCGAAAGCTAAAGAATAAATACTGTTATATCAGCATGTTCCAAAAGCTACACAAGAAGGGTCTAGCAGCAGTATCAGTTTTAGAGGAAACAGCAGTAGAAATAGAATATATTTTGAATCTTTCCTTAATACTGACCCCCACGGGTTTTAACCCAACATGTATCCACCTTTGCGGCGTGTTTTATTTAGTACAAGCCCATTGGGGATTACGTAAAAGACTTAGACAAAACTGTGAAAATAGCATAAAGATAATGACCGCCAAAGCACTAGTCCGAGACAACGGCCCCGAAAACCCTAAGGGGTCACTGTCAGGGAAAGACCAAGTATATTTTGATTTACAATAAAAATATGAATACGAAGAGGAATATCCGTCCTGGAGAACCATGCCTGTGACAGAGGGAATCCATCTCCTGCACTGTGTGCAGAAGGATCGCGGGAAGCTGATTCCCTCTTCGAGCCTTTAATGTGCAAGGATGTGTGTAACGCCCCAGCCCAGGTACCTGACCTTACGTACACAAGGGTAGGAAATCTAATCCTTCAGCGAATTAGGAGATAGATAGGTCTCATAATAACGTGGCATGATCTCGGTAAAAGTTTTTATTAATGATAATACTAATGTTATTTTAGCGTCATCTACCGTATTATTAAAACTGGATAAAAGGAGATTTAAATCCACAATCATTTTGAATTATATATAGCTTACAATATATACACGGATTCCTGATAATGGGTTCTTAGTTTTCTGTAAGAGAAAACTACTGAGATGGCTTTTTCTGTCCGCCCTCAGATCTTAAAAACTTCTGAGGGCAAAGGGCGGCCAATTGGCATGTTGATCATCCACTCTCCAATCATCAAACGTACCAAATTGCAGCCCTCTAGTTTTGATTTGATTTAAGTTAAAAGTTAGTCAGAATCGTGTGTCGGGTACTGCTATAGGTGCCGACAAGACAGGCCACCACCGGGCCGTGGCTTAAAGTTTCATGGGCCGCGACGGAGAGTTTCATGGCCCGTGGATAAGAGCTTCATACAGGATTATGCGCAGTACAGAAGACTCGATTGCGCCGAAGAAACTCCGGCGCATCTTTTACTTAATATTATTGTCATTTCTCTCTGCGTATTAGTTGATGTTGCTGAAGTTTTGATAATGATTATTATTATTATTATTATTATTATTATTATTATTATTATTATTATTATTATTCATCTGCTGCATAAAATGCCTCCCTGTTGATGATGTGATGGAAACTTTAGGTAGAGGATGAGGGGAGGTATCTTGTCGAACGAGTTTCATTTCCGAACTTTCTTTGGCTATTATTACGAACCTTTAAGGAGCCGTGATGATAATTAAGAAGCTTACGAAGCTGTCTTAAATTGCGTGTCTATGCGCGGAGAGCCTTTCAGGGGAGGCTTCCGAAGTTTGGAGCCGCGGAAGGCTTTCAAGGGGATTAGGGGGAACAGGACAGCAGTCTTGATCAGAAGATAAGACAACGATTGAACGCTTTGTTGATAAGGTTGGAGTCTGTGCTTCCTCCCTGGAAGGTTATAGGACAGGACTTTTCATTTTATTTTCCGTTTCTTATTCAAATTGATTTTCTTTCTTTCTTTCTTTCTTTATTCATATATTGTATTTTTGTAACCATAAGGTGCCTCCGTACTCTGAGACTAGAAAAATAATCTGTAACTTTCTGTTTTTTCAGATATCTATTTTTCCTTTTTGTTTCATATGTATTCAAAGATTACTTTTCTTTCTGATTGTGAAAGTGCTGCTTGTTAGTTTTTAGTTGATAAGTGTTATACAATGTATCTCAGAATCAGCTGCCCCATGTGACAGTCTCTCTTAACATGAAATCCTCCCCCTTCTCCTGTTTATATGTTCAAAATAATAATATTGGGAGTGTGAAGTAGTTTTTACCACTACTTTTTGCAAGTAATTGTACTTCATGACCTGTACAGATTTTCATGAGGCATAACATTCATAATATTCACAAAAATGAATATTACGATCAATATTTCGAAAGTGGCGATGATGGTTGAATTATTGCAGCAACCGATAAGGTCATAAGAATATTGATTCCTAAGATGACAGTTGTATTCCATGCAAGTTCCGACTTTTTATCGAGACTTGCATGATACTCAACTGTCGTTGTAAGCATTATATTTTTCTTCATGATTTTCTGTTAAACTGTTTAAAGCCACTCTTCTTAAAGCCAAATATTTTCGAAAAATAATTTAAGCAATAGAAATGTCGCCTTTGGCTACCATCGTCACCTTCAAAAATATATCCTATTTTTTCTCGTTGTTGTTTACTATTTATTTATATAATTTCTATGTGGAACTCTTGGATTTTGATGTTACGAATTGAGCTGTATTACTTTTAAGACCTCTGCCAAATACTTTTTCTCTTGGTTATTTCAACGACGGTGTTAAAATATATTAAATCTTGATTCTTTTTTTCCCAATTATTAAGAGTGGATATTTTTATATAGATTCTCTGTTGACTGATGTTTCATTCCTGCCTCATGTTCGATCGCTGTTACTCTTTAATACAGCTTCTATTTTCAGTAGCTTTCTTTCAACTGGGACAGACTGTATTTGTTACTGATTAAAGGTCTGATTGTTTTCACTACAGTGGCGTCAATATTTTGCTTTTGCCTGTATCATGTCCTGATGGCGACGGCAGTAATTGCATTTCTTTTGCTTTATTTCTCTTGCATAATTTAATTTGTTTTTCATTCGTGAAAATTGTTTGCAGTTTGGGCTTTATGCTCCTATTTGTTTTAGCTTTAATATCGTCTTACCCGATTGCTTTTGGCCTCAGCTTGGGTGCTTTGTAATTTCTATTCTTTGTTTTCCAATTTGAGAGATTTATGCCAGTTTTGTATGTAGCGAAACAGCATATTCAAAATAAATTTTTTGATATATTTTATTAGGAATCCGTTAGACATTTCTCTTAATTTTTAGTGAACAAAAATAAAATGTTAAAAATGGAGTTGAAACTATTTCATTTTGAGAGCGAACAAAGAAAACGGGTCGAAACAATAACCTTTCAGGTTGCATCAATAATTGCTCATGCAATTAAGGGTCATTTTAAGCGAAGAAAGATATGGTTTTACTCCTTGTGAGGTGAAATGGACTTCCCACACTCCATTTCCGCCTCTCTCTCTCATCTATTTTGTATTCAAAGTGAGTGACGTGCTGCCTTATGAAAAGTCCTTGGAGCCTCGCTCAGAATTCTAGCTTGTGTTTTGCCGGGAAAAAGATTCGCTCGTGTTATAACTTCAAGAAAAATATTTTGAGGAGACATCGGATTTACAACTTGGTTTCATTATTGGTTGAACGAACCCGACTTATTCAAATAGGATGTCTCGATAAACTGAATGTAATGTACGTATTCTTCAGGTACGAATCATGTTCCTTTGCGGTAAACGGATTAAAGATAAACACTGAATTCAAGACATGCTATAGCTTTAGCTTTAGCATTTCAGTAACGCGTCTCTTCATTTCTGTGAGGCATTTTCAAAATCTACATTCAGGTAAGTGTTCGATACAAGTTCCTTCCATTTTGATGAGGGACAACTTGTGTTGCATCATAAGTTTCATTACCACCGTTAATGACATAATAATTACCCATTTAATAATGACCCAACCGTCGCGAGAGAACGCGTAGCTTTATTAGGAAAACATTAAAATCGGGAGTAAAATGAAAGGTGCCATAGCCTCATTCAGTACCTCATATGATGTGGGGGCTTGACTGAATGATAAAAGGGTACATTGCACAAGCTTTTGGGTGCACATATTTCCTCTCTCAGTTGTATAACAACAGTTACTTTAGTGCGAGCGGAGGACTGTGGACATAAAATGCGAAACCACTTACAAAATGGTAGTAGGCGTTAAAAGCTGGCAAGAGCTATTGTTGAAATTTGTGACCCTCAAAAAGTGTGGAGACATATTTAATGACAAATATAACATTCGTTTGATTGTCTCATTGTCTAAGCATGATGTAAGTGTCGTGTTTGCTTGCAACGAAACTTTGTTCTATAAAAAAATGAAAAATGGATTGTAGTTTTTCCTTGGATTCTATTTTAAATGTTCGAAGTAACACGAGATTGTTCTGTAATTGTAAAGTGTGATACCTAATATTGATAGAGCTAATAATGACAAGTGATGAAAGTGGAATTTTATTTCTCTTATTATTTGATAAGAAAGGAAAATAAGAGAAAAGGACACAAAATTGTTAGCTATTCATGTATAAAATATGTTGTGTTTGTGTGAGGTATCATGATGTATATAATGGGTTCTAACGTCAGATTGGT
>NC_061108.1:47537904-47545404 GCF_015104395.2 Macrobrachium nipponense
CTAAATTCACTTTACCTCCCAAATGATATATTTTCATATATGTACCGAAGGGGAATTTTTTAATTGATAATAATTTCGTCCCCCCATGGGATCGAACCACCGTCCAAGAGGACGGGGACGAAATCAGGACGGTGGTTCGATCCCAAGGGGGGACGAAATTATTATCAATTAAAAAATTCCCCTTCGTACATATATGAAAATATATCATTTGGGAGGTAAAGTGAATTTAGATATTAAAGGACATTTGTAGCTTGAATTGATATATAAATGGATCACGGTTCGATGTGATAATTATTCATAACAAAAGGCTACGTGCTGTCAAACACTCGAATTAGCCAACATGGTAGATGGGGTTTCATATCGATTCTAATTACGAAAGCTCCCAGATCGAGGGTGATTTGTAAGGTCAGAATCGATATGAACTTATAGCGTCTCTGTTGGCTGATTGGATAGCGTCACTGACTGTCCTGATTTCGTCCCCGTCCTGTTGGACGGAGGTTCGATCCCATGGGGGGACGAAATTATTATCAATTAAAAAATTCCCCTTCGGTACATATATGAAAATATAATATTTGGAGTAAAGTGAATTTAGATATTAAAAGACATTTGTAGCTTGAATTGATATATAAATGGATCACGGTTCGATGTGATAATTATTCATATATATATATATATATTCTATTAGCATCCTTTTGACAATTTCTCATTTTTTTCTGCTTACAATCATGAGGGGAAAATTCGAAATATAAGAGAAATCGATAGAATTAAAGTAAATGCTTCATGTAAAGCTTAAAGTAAAAGTACCTGCGGCTCCACATCCTCGCACCTGCATTCCCACTTACCAACCTAAATTTCTCGATCCAATTTAGCATCTCATTGTACCCTATCTTTCCATACCCTTCTCTGCCGGCATTCAATGACCTTTCCAGGTACCTGCAAGAATTAATAGCGGAGATGGAAGGACCAAAGGAGATTGCTATCATTTTGACAGATGTCAGGTAGACATTTCCAGTGACTCCCGAAAATTGGGTATAAATATGGGCTGGCATGGCCCTTCAAATCGCATTCTGCCCTATCCTGTATCCGCTGCACTTTGCCCTATCCTGTTCCCGCAGCATTATGCCCTAACCAAGGGCCCTAACTAAGTGGTGTCATGTCCGAGACCAACGACCTCGGCCCGCCACTCTAGTATACCTGAGTCTTGGTGATCTACGGCTACCTTCCCCTACTACTACCCCATCTGGAAGCCGGACTCTGTCTCGAAGTCTCGACCCAATATCCCTCTCGAAGCTGTCTCACCCTGAAGTACCTGGGTGGTCCATGATGAGGAGCGCTCTTTCTTTCATTCCCTGGTGAAGAACTGTAAGCTACCGAAGTCCTGCTGACCCCCTGCCTCTATCTACACACAAGTCTAGTCCACGGACATAGGTAACCGAATTGGAAGTTGATTTGTTGGACTTCACCTACTATTCCTTGCACTCATTTCTTGTTCCAACTATTTCTCTTATTCCCATACTTTTATCAACCCCTCTCCTTCAGAGACCCACATGAGTTAGTCTCTGCAATTGTGAGTCTTGTGAAAATGTGAAAGTGATATTAGAACTTTGCTACTTTTGCTAACAGTAATTTCGTTGTGATTACGTGATCTTAAGTATAGGATATATCTTCTGGTTTGTATAGTTTCCTCATTTGCACTGATCATTTGACGTAAGTTTTACCACTGTTAGTATTTGTTTTACAACGTAGCCTGTTTTGCAGGTTCGTGTAGACTTCCCCCATTGTGTATCATCGTCTGTAGTTCAACAGCGCACTCATCATTTACTGACAGTGCCAATCTTGGGATAGTATTCCTGAGGTTCCAGTGGGAGCATAGCTTGCTTACAGTGCTTCACCATTTGGTGCTGCATATTGCTATTATCCTTAAGAGTTTGATTCGCATTCTCATGCACCATATGTAATCTTGAGATTCAGTGTTATTTGGCTTCCAACCCAGTGACACATTTGTTCTTGATATTGTACATAACTTTTATAAAAGCGAATTCCACAGGAAAATGATAGTCAGAAATCCAAACGCTTTCGTCTTTACTCAGACATTGTCAAGGAGTTAATGAAATACAATTGGAGAGAAAGGTCTCAGGTACAAAACAAGATCAAGAATACCAGATGGTTATTTGTCAAAAGGGTAAAAATTAAAAGAGATAATCTAGGATTATCGGATATCACACGGTCACAAACCTAAACAGATTGACCCTAACCGAAATTACAAAGTTTCTTTACAGTCCAAAACATGTAAAAACTGAATATATTAATTTTGTTGCTTATATTTATCTACAACTTTTTTCATTATGAAAGCATCAAGAATAAATAAACCAAGACTTAAATTTAGAACATTTCTATTATTTGACTTGATGAAACAAGATTCAATGATATTCCTTTTAACTGTGTCATTACATGGTTTTAAGGCTCTTGCTTGACTCCAGTTACTAGGATGGCCTAAATCTCTCATATGTACGAATAATGCATTCGATATTTGGCCAGTTCTCACAGAATATTGATGTTTTTGAGACGTTGTGAAAGAGATTTACCGGTCTGTCCGTAATAGACTTTATTACCAGTTTTGCAAGGAATTCCTTGCAAAAAGTGTGATAAAGTCTATTACGGACAGACCGGTAAATCTCTTTCACAACGTCTCAAAAACATCAATATTCTGTGAAAACTGGGCAAATATCGAATGCATTATTCGTACATATGAGAGATTTAGGCCATCCTATTAACTGGAGTCAAGCAAGAGCCTTAATCCCATGTAATGACACAGTTAAAAGGAATATAATTGAATCTTGTTTCATCAAGTCAAATAATAGAAATGTTCTAATTTTAAGTCTTGGTTTATTTAAACTTGATGCTTTCATAATGAAAAAAGTTGTAGATAAATATAAACAACAAAATTAATATATTCAGTTTTTACATGTTTTGGACTGTAAAAAAACTTTGTAATTTCGGTTAGGGTCAATCTGTTTAGGTTTGTGACCGTGTGATATCCGATAATCCTGGATTATCTCTTTTAATTTTTACCCTTTTGACAATTAACCATCTGGTATTCTTGATCTTGTTTTGTACCTGAGACCTTTCTCTCCAATTGTACTTCATTAACTCCTTGACAATGTCTGAGTAAAGACGAAAGCGCTTGGATTTCTGACTATCATTTTCCTATGGAATTCGCTTAATTATGAAGTCCCGTGCATCTACTGTGATTTTTTAAGCATAACAGTTATATGTGTTTCAGTACCACAGAGCCAGTAAATGCTCCTGTAATTTTACTTCTCTGATTACCTTATAGAATTATATTTGCAAGTGGACAGATTACGTTAACCTTCATTCCTTTGAAAGTAAATTTAGAAGTTTCTGTTTAGGTATTTCCTCTATTTTCTGATCATATTGCGGGCTATCCCTAGTCAGTTTTTTCATTTCCAAAAAATGGCATTTTTGAGCATAGCCAGTCTTTTCTAGATTTCCCCAAAATGAAGTCATACACGCCGGCCCTGCACTATGACTATATATATATATATATATATATATAGTATATATATATATCTATATATATATATATTTATATATATATATATTATATATTATATATATATATATATATTATATTATAATTATATATTATTAAATAATTATATTATATTATATTTATTATTTTATTTTAATATATATATTTTATTATTATATATATATATATTATATTATATATATTATATTATATATATTTATTTATTATATATATATATATGTGTGTGTGTGTGTGTGTGTGTATGTGTGTGTATATGTATATTTATATATATATATATATATATATATATATATATATATATATATATATATATATAATCTTCATAACACGAAAAAGAGATGTGTCAATATAGTCCACAGGAGAAGAGGGAATCAGACTCTAGTAGCTCAATAATTTCGCCTTCCACCAGGCCTCATCAAGAGCTTTATTTTAACTAAACAGAATAAGTATAGGTATACATAAAAATCATAAACATTCTTTTCACTGGAAAAATAAAATTAACAGAACAGTTGCCAAAGGAAAAATTAGGTTGTCTAAATCGTAAACAAATGGTCAAATTAGCAATTAAAAACAGTTAAAAGAGAGAACTATTCAACTATTCGGTGATTGGTCATTTAAGCTTTTTTTCTAAAGTAATAAAGGGTCCAATGTATATATACATATGCAAGTTGTTTCTAACAAATTTGTTGCAATCATATCTTTTCCCTTGAATAATATCTGTTTTGTTCGAAAGGGTGGGATGGGGCAGCTACAATTTTGCACATGTATATTAACAACACTGTTTGGAGAATCTGTCCTTATGCACTGTCGATGCTATGAAATTCTCTTATCAATATCTTTCCGGTATGTCCCAGGTAGAATTTGCCACATTCACAAGGTATTTTGTAAACCCCACCTTCTTGTTTGGGGCTGTTGCAAATGACTGACTTTCCTACTGTGTTGGAATAAAAAAATACCACTTTAAAGTTTCATAATCTCAAAGGATAAACAATATCACTGAATGAAGGGTGGAAAGGGAGAACCAAAGTATTACTCATATCGTATTCCATTTTGGTGTTTGTTTATTGTTTGTTTAGATAAGAATAAACATTCTTTTATTTACCTGATCGAAAAGTTGTTTTTCATGCTAATTCTGGTGATAATACTAAACTCCTCGTCCAAAATACTCAGGGCTAACTAGTCTAAGTGCAACAGCCCCAAACAAGAAGAAGGTGTGGTTTACAAAATACCTTGTGAATGTAGCAAATTCTACCTAGGACAAACCGGAAAAGATATTGATAAGAAAATTTCCCAGCATCGATATTGTATATGGACAAATTCCCCAAACAGTGCTGTTAATTTACATGTGCAAAATTGTGGCTGTCCTATACTTTTGAACAAAACAGAGATATTATTCAAGGAAAAAGATATGATTGCAAGAAATTTATTAGAAACAGCTTGCACATGTTTTAGCAAACAGAAGAACCTCTTGATAGTGCTGTCGTCTGGCTAGCTACATGTTGGAAGGAGGATTATAGTAATAACCTTTTTTAACATTAACGAATCAAATTATTTTTTAAGTTCAGACGAAGTGTTTAGGCATCCCCTTAGAAAGGTGTGTCTGCTTGTCTCATTTAAATGGAATATTTTAGTTTTTTTATTAAATGCATGAGCTGCTAAACAGCCAGTGTATCTCAGCTCTGGATAATTATTAATAATCATAATCCCTGCCACCCCTGAACATATAGAACAGATTTGGTTTTATTATTATTCATTATTTATTTTTTTTATTACTGGAACCTTGACTTTTCAGTTTTATCTCGGATAATTATTGATACCGAAATCGTTATTCTTATCCAGAAGATGAACCTATCCATATGAAACAAGCCCACAGGGACCATTGACTTGCAATTCAAGCTTGCAAAGAATCTGGTGTTCATTAGGAAGAAGTAAGACGAGGTAAAAGGAAATACATAAAGAAGAGACCCCACTTCATAAAAAAAAAAATAAATTCATTAATAAATTAACAAATAGATAAAAATGTACTAACATGCAAGGAGAACATGATTAGGGGAATAATGTATTGCACCTCCGCTTTAATTTTTGAAGTTCCAGTTGCACGAACTTAGTCTTGGAGGTTGTTCCACGGTCCAACGGTGTGAGGAATAAAGGACCTCAGTAATTGAGAAGTTCGACAGGGAAGCATATCTACGGCGTATTGGCGCTGCTGTTCAGCGAATCTGGTTGTTCTCTCCAAATAAAGGGGTATAGGCATATATTGTGAATGTGAAAGATCTACATATGTTGAAATACAACTTTTGAAAAAGTGAAAGAAAAAGATCATCTGTCGATGTTCCAAGTCATAACTACTTCTATTAGGAAACAGAAACTTACCACCACGAACCACGCTATCTAAACGAGATAAATCTCTGGAAGAAGCAGACATCCACACCGGAGAACAGTAATCAAGTAAAGGAAGTACAAATGACCTAAAACAGGTTGCATGGATTTTATCATCGTTATAAATATGTGAGGCCTTACGAACGTTACCTAACTTTCGTGCGTCATTTTCTGAAACTTTCATTAGATTTTTCTCAAAAGTTAGATGTGAGTCAAAGGTTATACTTAATCAAGAGTATTTTCGTTTGATTGAGTTCAGTCTCACCATTCCCTGATCGGGTCCATGCCCTATTGAGGCTGAGAGCAGCTTCATTTCTCAAAAGTGGAGACTACTACACCACAAGTGTTGCATTATGGGCACACTGAGCAATCTTGTTTTCCAGGCCAACGACCATGTCTCTTGTTTACACTAAAAATAAAAGCGGATTAAGAACACTACCCTGTGGAACTCCAGACACAATTGGTTCTGGTTCACTAAAGGTCCCGTCCACAGCAACTCGCTGCTAACTACCTGTAATAAATCTTTGAAGTAATGTTGAACTTGAAGCCTCCCTTATCTACAGAATTTCTTTAGATACTTGTCTTTTCTGTTATGTTGCAATACCACACTTCTGAATTCTTCTGGTACTGTTTTTCCAGTCGTAAAACCTCTCGTCCTTTCAAAGGCAGATCTGTCTGATCTCCGGAGCATAACCCCAACTTCTTTGGCTCGGGCTTAGAGCCGACGTATTCTCCGTGTGTCATTAGAAGAAAACCTGGTCATTGAAGTTTTTTCGATTTCAAGCGAAAGAAACGTCTTTGGTTGTCAGAGCATAACTATTTCATGATACATGTATGTAGAGCTGCGTGAAAGTGAATCCTCTCAGTTGAAAAATGTTTTTTCTTGAAATTTTTCTATCATTCATATCATAATGAACATGTACGTTGTTTCATTACTAGCACAACGGGTAAACGAAAAGATAGGTTTTTCGTAGACAGAATTAACTTTTACAGCCGATGTCTGAATTAAATCACCCTAAATATATGTAACATTCATGGTTTGTCGATCATGTGGATCAAATTAGTAACACTGTTTAGGAATGAATACAAAGGAAAATTTGAATTTCCTTATCTAATATCTCTTTGAATTATTTATACAAATTTAATCCTTTGCAATCTGTTTAATAACCTCTCTTTCTCTCTCCTTCTCGCAATATAAATATATGCAACACTTGCCTCCCCTCGCAGCTCCCTTGTATTGTCAATCAAGGGAGATGGAAGACCGCGCGAAGGGTCAGTCTTTGAATGTGGGACGACTTCAAGTTGCTCCTAACACGAAATTGCTTCAATCTTCGGGGCCATTTGCCTTTGTTGTCTTCTTCCGTTGAGGTTAAAGCCATCAGACGTTTTATATTTCGCGTGAGAATTCTGTCATGGGATCATAAGGCGAGAATCTTATCTGTCGCTCTTTCCATTTTGTGGTATTTTTCATTAGAGCAGAAAACGAGCCAGTCAAAAATGCCTTATTAACAGACAAAGCACTGGGTACATTGATTTCCAGGAATATG
>NC_061108.1:47547904-47570404 GCF_015104395.2 Macrobrachium nipponense
TCATATAGAGTCACTGCTAGATTTGTTTAGCGAGTATTATTCTGTTAAAAAAAAAAAAGAGAACAAAATCGCATATTGTATCTTATTTTACTCCCTGAGTAATAACAATAAACGTTGAATAAAAGCCACGGTTAAAAATGCTTTCGTCCATCCTAGGACCAGCAATGCATACTAACTCCTATGTAAATATGCAGAATGAAGCCTCCACTCGGGACGGAACTCTTGAGCTTCCCTGAGGTCGGGACGACAGACGTGCAGTTGTTCATCCCCTGTGATGAAGCCTGTGCAGTCTGCAGGATCAAGTCGCCTGTTCCGAGTTTCCCGCGGAGGAAACTTCCCTTCTCGACCCTCTCCTACATTACCGTCAATTTTGGCGATGTGTCGAGACTTACCTTCTCGCATTCAATGTTTAGTTTCCACGGGAACTGAACTGTATATAGAATTTAGGACAAAGGCCAAGCACTGGAACCTATGAAGTCATTCAGCGCTGAAACGGAAATGAACAGTAAAAGGTTTGAAAGGTTTAACAGGAGACAAAGCCTCGCGGTAGCACTCAGAGTCAGTTGTTAGGAGAGGGTGGAAAGTAAGATGATTAACGAGGAACAGTAAAAGAAACGAAAGGGGTTGCAGCTAGAGGCCGAAGGCACGCTGCAAAGAACCCTAAGTAACGCCTGAGGTGCACTGAAGGTATTAACCTCCTACGGGGTGTTTCCACGGGAGGCATTGCCAATCACGGTTAAAGTGAATGAGGTGTTGCGTCCTTAGGCCGTTTTTTCATGTCGGTATGAGTGCTTCTCTGTACACATTTTCAGGTAGACAACACTCTATAACAAATGCCTCTGATCACTGATTTGATGAAACAAAACTACCCTCGAGCTATTTTACTATGTTGGCGATAGTTCCCTCAAATTTGGACAGTTTTATATTAACGACATGACTAATGATTCTGATGGCATTATGTGGACAGGTTGCGTAAGTTTTAATTAATCATATTGTAATGGGCAGCGGTGACTGCGACAGAATATTCCAGAATTAACTCGTCTAGTTGGGCTTTAATAATTCAAGTTTATGTTTTGCTAATTGTCATTTTTTAATTAGTGTCTGTTACTTGTTGCTTTTGGTATTTTTTTTATTGTTCTATTATTTTCGGTTTGCAATTATGTATATTCCCAAGTCGTCTTCTTTATCCACAATAAATAGAAAAAGTCAGCTTAGATCAAGTAGAAGCTGTAAAGAAGATTCTCTTAGGCAGCAATCAACGTCATTCATTTCATGTAATGAGACTTTATTCTTACAGAAAATGACGTATGTATGAAAAGGCAGAACATATGAAAGTCCAGGCAAGAGGAAGAGCTTCTTAATTTATTTGCTTCTAGTTTGAACGCATGCGTGGTAACATGGAAAGATTTATATGACGATCCTGGTGAATGGTACCAGAACATTCCGATGCGTATCCTGTCACTGGCATGATGTGAAATGAAGGCAAACTTTGCATCTGCTGAAACTGAAGTCAGTCCTCCCCCACTCTCACAAACACCTTGCATCCGCCGTTTTTTCTCCTGGTCACCTCCTTTGATTATAGAAAGCAAGTGCCAACTCAGAACATTTCGAATCTTCCTAATTTATTATCTTTTTTATTGTAACACCAGGTTATATTTAAAAAAAAACTCACATACACGAAAGCCTTTTCTAGGGTCGATTCTAAGGCTCTGTTCTCCTACTATCTTGATTACGGATCGAATCCTCACTGTAATTTCATGCTTAATTTCGATCTTAAGTTTGAGGAAATAATCATATTAAGGATGAATTTGACGCCCAATCCTGGATGTTGTACCTTACCTAAGCCTCCCTTTAATGCTGTGTCTCAAGCCAGGACCTTCCCTCTACCATAAACGTCAACCCCAACTCTGTTATTTCAGTCATCTGAATCTTCAAATTGAGGCGGTGTTCTCGTCCAATTTAATGATTTTTGGAGTGCAGCGTCTGATGTTTTCCATTTTGGTTTCAGTTTCGTCATTGTGCTGTTCTCTGCCTGTGTGTGTGTCTTTTTAGACCCTAATGTGTGTCTGCTTGCGCCTCTCAGCCATTCTCCTTTGTTCGGTGTCATTCTTACATTGTTTTCTTCATAAACTAGTTCTGGTCCCGAAACTGTCTCCGAATGAATGACTCGAAGTGTAGTTTACTGACAGCAACTCTTGATCTAAAGAACAGCTCCCTCATTCTCGCCACCTTCCATGATAGTCACTTCAATTTCGATCTTCTCTGTTTCAGAAATCTTTATTTTCATGAACTCTTCATGCGTTTTTCTTTGAGCTGAAAGACAGTCTGCCTTCTCTCTGTCTGTGTTCCGAGTCAGTCAACAGTCCGCAGTCTTGTCTGGTTATTAAACACTGCTCCCTGTTTACAATTCAAGTGTACCAGTAATGTCAGACAAACTTCCATGATTTAATCTGGTACTTTTAAGTGTTGTAATCATCACGGTATATTCCTTGCTGAATTGCACATTTCACACACCTGACGATGAAGAGATGAGTTGGGTGTTTTGAGAGATTGGATGCGTCGAGGGACTCCTCGAAGTACATTTTATTATACGTTCCACATTTATCGTATTTTTATCACTTGAAAGCACTTTCGCTAAACCATAAGGCTAATAAAAATGAAAGGAGTGATTGCCCAAAATTATTAGAATTTTTTAAGAAACTGTTAAATAATGATATACTTTTTTCATATAGAATAAAAGAAGTTAAAGCGTCCGAAAGATTACAGACTATAGAGTTTTGTGCTTGCGTTCATTTTTTTCCCACTATTTAAACTCTGACCCTTCCCCTTTTCTTCATTCATGTCTGGAGATTCGGTTGTGAAGTCAGAGTAACTGGCAACTCTGCATATCTTTGAAGGTCGTTGATACTAAAGGAGAGAGAGAGAGAGAGAGAGAGAGAGAGAGAGAGAGAGAGAGAGAGAGAGAGAGAACGCCGAACGGAATATTAAAAACGTTCTTTATTCTTTAAAGCTCCAGAGAATTATGTTTGCAAAGTTTTCTGCTTCGAATCCTCCGAGGATTAAGCCTCTGCGTTTATTTTTACAATAAAGAAAGGATGATTAAAGTTGACTTTACGTTGCGTTTTTTTTTTAATTCATTTATTTGTTTTTAGGTGTGGATGTTCTCTGTAACAGCGGAACAACTCCACGTGGGTGTCACTTCGATAAAATGTAGGCCTAGTGGACAAAAGATATGCTTTTGTGAAATGATTGTAGTACTCATTACTGTTATTGAGAATTTGCCAGCGAGACCGCTAAGCAATATTTATAGATTCTAGGGATTTCTTGAAAGATTCAGACTAAAATGACGACTGAAAATTGGTTTAAAGTAAAGCTGATATGTTGGTTATTCAATTACGGAACGAGCAATTAAATAAAGTTAAGAAAGTTTGCAGCTGGGGCCGAAGGGATACTCCAGTTCTAAGTATCGTCTAAAGTGTGCCCAACGAGCAGTGTCAGTGGTACCTCTTATGGGGAATAGTATGTTTTAAGTGGGTCCTTTTGTCATTCGTCTTTTAAGCACAATTCTTGGACTTGTGGATTAACTGAATATTATTTCTGCGTCATATTACGTAGACCCAACTAACAGGAACAATTGCAGGACTCTACAGAATAGAGGAAAGAAAAGAACTCCAGAGTGTGGGATTGTAAGAGGCAATGATGATTACAATTGCAAAGACTCTTGTTTTCTGCAATTTTCGGGGAAAACCACCCAGAAATGCATGAGCAAATATTATAGCCACATGTTCACGTTATGATTTTGTAAAAGCTGAAGATGTCTTATAAGAGCTTGGGTTATTTGGCTCAGGTCTGTGATGGAATACAGCAAATTGAGTTCATTGAAATTTTGTAACAGCCGTTCCTTGCAAAGATGAACAAAGCATCAGCTTAGATCAGCTGCAAAAGGAGAGTCGTACTGCTTCCGTTCTATCAACTTCTTTGTGCATTCTTATCTCGGACACGTTAGATTTATATTATATGTATAACCGATGTTTATCCTTAAATGGTTTAAATGCATGAGGTGCTGAATTTTTTAATTTTTTAATGTAAGTTTAAGCTTGTGAATTTCCTTCGTTGTTACAGATTCGGTTTTCTTTCCTTCTATATGTGTCGAGATTAGAATTGATCACTCTTAGTCGATATCAACAATCAGTTGCCGCTTTTCTGTAAAGTAATTCCAAAAATAAAGTTCAGACTTAAGTATTTTATTTTCATTCTGATATTCCTAATATTACTAGTAGTGTTCATATCGTGATCGATATCAGTTCAATATAGTTTTGTCATTTCCTCATTATCATTACACTTAGTCATTAATATATCAGTAACTAAATATGACTGCCTGCAGCTTTTGCTGTTGTTAACAGTCGTGGTGCACGAGGTTTCCTAATGGCCATTTAATTGATATTTTCCAACGAAAGTATTTATGGACTAAAGGCCAAGATGATAAATATTGGATATGGCGGATGGTTCAGCATTCATCCCGTTTGTTGCTGCCCTTTGGTTAATATATTTATTGTATTATTTACTAACCCGCTTTTTCAGTGAGCAAGATGATCATCCTTCATGTTTTGCCATTTTTCCCGTAAAACTTGTAATCTTATGGGTTTTGCAGAAGAATTTCTCCTTCGTTAGAAATACATACATGTATAATTATTTAATATTTTACCGTCAACTATGTACCTTTTCCTCTTTCGGTGTTTTGGCTTCAAAAATTGTTAACCTTCCGGTTCCCCAAATTCCTCTGGGAAGAGCTTGATAGTTCTAGGCTTTTATCACACTGGCTGCGATCTACCGCAGTCGAGTAACTAATCCGTCGGTCAACAGAGGCACAGTGGATTTTTTTAGGTAACCGGCTCAAGTCCTTCCTCTTCTTCCATGATATTGAACTTGGGTCTCGCACTGGGCAGTGCAGGTCCACTGTCTTTCACATACATAATATTATTAGTGTGTATATAATATATATATATATATATATATATATATATATATATATATATGTATATATATATATATATATATATATATATATATATATATAAAGATATAAGCCACAAGGAAAAAAAATAAACAACGGGAGTTTTCACAAGATCTTTCGACGTTCAAACGTCCTTTACTTAGTAAAGGACGTTTGAACGTCGAAAGATCTTGCGGAACTCCATTGTTTATTTTTTCCCTCGTGGCTTACATCTTTATTTATGGATTTATCACGTTCCAAACTTTCGTGATTCAGTTACACACACACACACACACACACACACACACACATATATATATATATATATATATATATATATATATATATATATATATATATATATATATATATATATATAAGGCCTCAGGAGAAGAGGAGTGCTCTCTTCTTGAGCTCCCAAGAACATGCCTCCAGAAAGGAAACCAGGAAGCAGCACACGTAGCGGAGAGAGGGGATAAGACGAACAGACTAAATATGGGCTAGAACTATTGCAAGAATAGTAAGTATTAAAAAAAACGGACGGATATGTTTAACTTTGAGATTTGACCATCAAAAGGTAGAAAACGAATAACCTGTATATCGTACCGAATAAAAGTATTTTTGAGATGTAATTATAGAAATACCTAGTTAAAGTAATAAAAGATTTTTAAGGAATGCGAATGACAGGTGCAACGTCATAGTTACCATAACTTGACGAATGCAAGAAAGAAAAGAGAAAGCCACGGCTGAAGGTAACTTTAGATTACAAATCGTTCTTGTGTTGCAATCAATAGAGAAAGCAAAGGGTTACAGTGGCATTCTCAAGTATACTAGGAAATGGATCGCCTCCGCCTTTTCAAAGTGGTATATATATATATATATATATATATTATATATATATATATATATATATATATGTGTGTGTGTGTGTGTGTGTGTGTGTGTGTGTGTGTGTCCCTGTGTGTGTGTATTTCAGCTCTTGGTCGTCTTTATTTGTTTTCCCATTTGTTTTTTTTTTACATGCGCTTGTAGGTTCCCTCACTGACCCCCTGGCTGGCTAAACTCTTCACAACCAACATCTCTTGACAAACGCGCCAAGCACACGTATACAAGAAACACAGCAGATGTCACGCATCCTTTGTACATGTATTTTCATTTATACTAATGTTATGTTAAATATATCATTCTTAGCACAAGCCAACAAAGTCAGCATTCCAGCTAAATGTATAACTTCATTCATGTCTTGTATGTTGAGTTTTGTTTATATTTCCATCCTCCAACAAACACAGTTGATTGTACTCTGACCTCTGTTTCGTTCGCCTCGTGTCAGGCACTACATTTCCGCACACGAGCTATTGACCTGTCTGTCTGTTGTTTGAGTAAATGAAGTAAGTTTGTAAACACAGCCTCTTACTCACGCCTTTGCCACATTGGTGACCACGAAGATAACCAGCCCAGCCAACCCCAATGACGCCAGCCTCTATAGCGACACTGACTTTGTTGCTTCCATACGTCTGTCCCCATTCACATCCCACAACCTTCTGATTGAAGAAAATTACCTCCCAGCAGACAAAGCAGACACCGTCTTCGAATTCCTGCCAGACGACATTTTCAATCAAGTCGCAGGATGGCTCGCAAAACTTCAAAACCCCTGTCACCTACGAATTACTGAAGGAGCAGCTGAAGTCATACCACCCGCCCAAGAGCCAAGAAATTCCTGAACAAAATAGGGGCAGCCATAGGAGACATGCAATTGCGGCAGCTCATAACACCTCTACCATGCTCATCAAAGAATTCCTAAAATTGGTCGATGCAGAACACATGGCCCACAAGACAGCAGAGCCCACCCAGCCACCCATAGCAGCAGCAGCATGATGGTCCCAGCAGTCAACAGAATCTGACAGCGACCCAGAGTGACCAGCCGTCCCCATCCACAAACATAGATTTCCTGAACATTCCATCAAAGGGAAAACCACACAGACAAAAAAATGATCCACCAAAGTGAAAGTGTTTCTTCCTTTGGAAGTTTGGAAAAAAGTCCTGCAAATGCAACAAAGGCTGTCTGCTTAAAAAACATGCAAGAGGATTGCATCTGCAACCCAAACAACTAAATGTCAGCAGTGAGCAGACTGGATGCCACAAAGGAAAAGTTGAGCCTGCTTACTGCTGTCTTTCATTCAGATACAAACGCAAGCAGTCCACGCGGAGATGGAACGTCGAACACAGAATTCCTCGTCAACATTGTGGAATGCAAATCATTTGTCCCAGTCAGCTTGCACGAACGACTCAACCCTGCCCCACCCACCAACCTCCATGTATCCACCACCAGTGTATGTTAGGCAGAATATGAATGTGTCATTCAACAGGGAAGAGTAAAGTTGGACCTTCATCACAGCAGATGTTATGATAGCACTTTTATGAGCAAAATTCCTAAAAGCACTTTTAGGAGCAAACTTCCTAAAAGCACACAACCTGATAGTGGCATAGCATCAAAACAACTGATCCCAAATACAGCTCCTGTATCATCTCGTCACTGCAACATCAGAGATGACAAACAGGCCCCATCGCAACAGCTACCCCAGCGCCAGATATACGCTGACTTCTACAAGACTACCAAGAGGTCTTCAAAGGCAATCTGCAGCATGACTTAACCAAACCAACATAACACAACATCCAGCACCAAATAGAAACAGAAGGCCCCCAGGCACAGAGAAACTTCCTATGCCAAACAAGTGTTCAAGGAATGGAAAGTGTAGGAATATGCTAAAAAGGCCCCCAGCCCATGGGCAGCCCCCCTTCACATGTTACCGAAACCCTTTGGAACATGGCACCTGTGCAGAGACTACCGACAGCTAAATGTCAAAACGAAGCCAGATAGATACCCATTGCCAAACATAACAGATATAACCAACCAAATAATGGAGGAAAGATCTTCACCGAAAATAGACCTGCTGAAGGGATACTTCCAAGTTCCAGTAGCGAAGGAGGATGTAGAAAAGACCATGAACATTACCCCCTTCAGCACCTGCATGTTCAACTACAGCTGTGTCGTCCTTCAGAACGCAGGGCAAACCTTCCAAAGACTTATGGATGAACTGCTAGGCAACCTTCCTTTTTGTGTGGTCTACATCGACAGCATCCCCATATTAGTCCTAACCTCAAGCAACATCTTAAGGGCGTCAAAAGGGTGCTGCAAATACTTTTAAAAAATAATGGTCTCGTGGTAAGGGAAGACAAGCGTGAATGGGCAAAGAAAACTGGAATTCTTGGGACATCAAATTAGGACATCAAATAAGTCCAGACGGCAGTAAACCCCTCTCAGAAAAAGTAAAAGAAAAATATGACTTCTCAAAACTGACAACAATTGAATCAGTAAGGGAATTTTTAGGACTAAATAATCATTATCATAGATTTATCTCAAATATCACTAAAGTCATGAGTCTAAATCTATCAATGTCTACAAGGAAACCCTAAAAAAATTAAGTTGGTCAGAAGTTGAAGATAATGCATTTCTTTCAGCAAAACAAGCAATAACCTTGGCAGCCACATTAATCTTTCCTCTAGCCTGTAGGTGAAGTCAGATTAATCAACAGATATCACAAGTTTAACATACGACTAGAATTTGAGAAATATCTAGAAGTGTTCGTGAACTATCGGTGATAAGATTAGTGTGAAAATAGTAGGATAAAGCGTCTTCTAAGTTAGTTTATCAAGTGTAATACTATAAATCAGAACAAGATGGCAGTAAGTTCCAACTGCGGGAAGAGGTGGCGTAATTTGGCGTGTTTAGCAGATTCGCAATACGATGAGGTAGCAGGAAGGGAACTGGCATTTCTCATCTATGAAATCAGCAACAGTCCTAACCAAAAAGATACAAAAGCATTCATAGATATATTAGAAGGATATAATCCTTCAAACTGGAACAAATCTAATGAAAACATCTTGAAAATAATTGAAGAAGTTCCAAATAAAATCCAAGTGGTCAAGAGACTCATAAAGAAAATATACATAAACCAACATATTCCGACAAAGAAAATGAATAAGGTGAATCTTGTGAATATCCTAATTGATGCATTAGGAAAAAGAATGCCAAAATCATGCAAACTGTGTAAGGTTTGGTATAGCATAGTCAATCCACAAAACCTAATCAGAAAATGTGCTGCATGCAACATTCCGACCCATCCACAGTGTGCTGAGGTAATACAAGATTTGAGAAAAGATACAAGAATTTTTTGTTCAACATGTCTATCATGGATAGACAATGTTATTAAATCAAGATTGAATGTACAAATAGTTGAGGATGAAGAAGAAGAGGAAGAGGAAGAAGAAAAGAAGAAAAAAGAAGAAGAGGAAAACGGAAGAGAAGTAAACAAAAATGAAATGACAGAAAAAAATAAGGAAAACAAGAACAAGATAAAAGTATGGATGCAGAGATACTCATTGATATTACATATGAGGCAATAAAGCAGCATACCTACGAAGAAATAAATTACGATATGACACAGAAAAGCAAATCCCGAAGAGGCTCTACCCAGATCTACAATGACGGGAAAGAGGAAAAAATAGACAAGAAAGACAAATCTGCAACCTTTTGAAAAGAGGGAATTGCAGATTTGGAGAAAGATGTTACTACAAACATCCTAAGATATGTCAAAAACTATGAAATATATGGTAATGTGCATACTTAGATGGATATGGGGATGATTGCAGAGATCTGCATCCAAAAATATGTAAAAACCTAAAAGAAGGAAAAGGATGTAAGTTCGACAAAAAATGCAAATATATGCACCCTGTAGCATGAATCATAATCAAATAAATAACCAACCAAGTAATAAAATCCAAAATAAGAAAGAAACAAATAAAGAGAGAAATCAAGAATATCAGGTAAAAGAGAAAAGCAAACCACCAATGAGATATGCAGAGGTGTCAGCAAAAAATTTCAAAGCATCAGCTCCGAAATTCTACTCAAGAGATAATAACTGTATTTATTATGCAAGAGGATATTGCAGAAACGGAGAAAATTGCAGATTCAGACACAAAATGAATAATTATGATGAAGGAAGATCAAATATTATGGAAAGTTGGATTTTTTAATGTCAGAATTTTCGGAAATGAAAAAAAGAACAACATACCAGAACAGGAAAGAGACATGGGAAAATCCTTATTACTACCAGTATTAAATGAAGGAGAAAACACGCAAACCATCATAGTGATGAATGCGCAGGGTTTAGTTACGAGTAACTCAAAAAGAAAAATAGAGTACTTAGAAGAAAACTCAACCAAAATGAAAATAGATATAATGAATATAAGTGAAACCTGGTATTCCCAAGAGACTGGAATGATGATCAAATAAAAGGGTTCCAAACTTATAGATCAGATAGAAAAAATAGGAATCAAGGGGGAACCGCAATATATGGGAAAGACAAAAAACAAAACAGGGAAAAATATATGAGAAATATAGTAACTCAGAATGTGAACTAATAGCGGTAGAATTTGAATCTGAAAAATTGATGAACATAGTAATATATAGACCTCCTAATACTAAAGAGTTTGACTTAATAATTGAAAAAATTGGATGATATATGTAGAAATCACAAGGACTTGGACTATTCTCCTATCTGGTGACTTCAACTTTCCTTTCGTAGATGGAAAGAACGAATAGGAGATTGTGGTTGTACTTATACATATAAAAAAGAGAGTAATAGTAGTGCAGAAGATAAGAGGCAATTTGAAAAGCTATTAGATATGCTACTAGAATACAACATTCAACAAATAAATCACCTGCCAACAAAGAAAGGAAAATACTTTAGACCTAGTATTTGTGAACGAGATGAATTATGTTAAAGAAATAATAGTTTATAATGCGAGTATTTCAGACCATAATGTCATAGAATTAACAGTTCATTCCAAAGCAAGTGAAAATAGAGATAAGCAAGAAATGAAAAAGTGGGAAGGATATGGAAAATACAACTTCTACAGTAAAAATATAAAATGGTCAAAGAAATTAATGAAGAATTAAACAAAGATTGGGATAACATTTCGTAAGTGATGACATAAGGGTAAATACGGAGATATTATATAAAATATTGGAGAAAAATAGTGGAAAAATATATACCGAAGAAGAAAAGTAAACATCATTCATGCATACCAAGAGACAGAAGGATCTTGTTCCAGAAAATCAGAAAGTGGGAAAAAAGGTCTTGCAAAAGAAAAAAATGCATGGAAAGTTATAGAACTAAAAAGTAAGATAGAAAATGCAGAACAAAAGATTATACAATCAAAAGAAAATGAAAAAACGGGACTTGGAAGAAAAAACCCTATTAAATATCAAGCAAAACCCCAAAACTATTATACTCATATGCGAAGAAGATGAATAAAAGAAGAATAGAAATAGGCCCTCTGAGAATTGAAGGGAGATTAACGAATGAAAAAAAGGAAATTTGCAACATACTGGCAGAACGATATAAGAGAGAATTCACCCCTAGAATAGATAAAGAAGATAATGATATAGAAGTAAGGGATGAAAATAGTGAATATTTAGCTGACATAGATATTAATGAAGCTGATATTGTGCAGGCTATTAATGAAATTAAAAATGGAGCTGCTGCAGGGCCTGATGGAATTCCTGCTATTTTGTTAAAGAAAGTAGTTCATTCTATCGCAAAGCCACTTGCAATATTATTAAGACAAAGTGTAGATACAGGCAAGATTTATGATGAGCACAAATTAGCATATATTACCCCTACTTTCAAAAGTGGATCAAGACTAGAGGCAAGTAATTATAGGCCTGTGAGTCTAACATCACATATTATGAAAGTGTATGAAAGGGTAATGAAGAAAAATATTATGAAACATTTAATAAAAAATAATTTGTTTAATAAAGGACACTGGTTTCGTACCCGGAAAAAGTACACAAACCCAACTGTTAGTCCACCGTGAGAACATATTCAAAAATATGAAAAGCGGAAATGAAACAGATGTGGTTTATTTAGACTTTGCAAAAGCTTTGATAAAGTAGACCATAATATATTAGCGAAGAAAATTAGAAAACACAATATCGTGGATAAAGTAGGAAGATGGTTAAAAGAATTTTTACACAACAGAAAACAGATAGTTATTGCAAACGACGAGAAATCGGATGAAGCCAAGGTAATATCCGGTGTGCCGCAAGGTACGGTGTTAGCTGCAATACTGTTTGTTATTATGATTGAAGACATAGACAATAATGTTAAGGATTCGGTAGTGAGTAGTTTCGCAGATGACACAAGAATAAGTAGAGAAATTACTTGTGATGAAGATAGGAAACGCTCTACAAAGAGACCTTAACAAAGTATATGATTGGGCAGAGGTAAATAGGATGGTATTTAACTCTGATAAATTTGAATCATAAATTATGGAGACAGAGAAAGAAAGCTATATGCATATAAGGGACCTAATAATGAGACCATCACAAATAAGGAAGCAGTTAAAGACCTTGGTGTGATGATGAATAGGAACATGTTATGCAATGATCAAATAGCAACTCTGTTGGCAAAATGTAAAGCAAAAATGGGAATGTTGTTACGGCACTTCAAAAACAAGAAAAAGGGCTGAACACATGATTATGCTTTATAAAACATATGTTCGTAGTCCCACTTGAATATTGCAATATGATATGGTACCCACACTATCAAAAGGATATTGCACAAATAGAGAGTGTACAAAGGTCCTTTACAGCTAGAATAGAAGAAGTTAAGGACCTAGACTACTGGGAAAGACTACAATTCTTAAAATTATATAGTCTAGAAAGGAGAAGAGAACGCTACATGATAATTCAGGCATGGAAACAGATAGAAGGAATAGCAGAAAATATCATGGAACTAAAAATATCAGAAAGAGCAAGCAGAGGTAGATTAATAGTGCCCAAAACTATACCAGGAAAAATAAGGAAAGCACACAGGACATTAATCCACTACGCACCAGCATCGATAATGCAGCGTCTATTCAATGCGTTGCCAGCTCATCTGAGGAATATATCAGGAGTGAGCGTAGATGTGTTTAAGAATAAGCTCGACAAATATCTAAACTGCATCCCAGACCATCCAAGATTGGAAGATGCAAAATATACCGGAAGATGTACTAGCAACTCTCTGGTAGACATTAGAGGTGCCTCACACTGAGGGACCTGGGGCAACCCGAACAAGATGTAAGGTCTGTAAGGTCTGTAAGGTCCCTCACTTTGATGACTGACGTGAGTAACACAGCGATGGGCACAGTAGTAGGGCACAGATGATGGTCATTGGCTGTTGGCATTTTTCAGCAATAAGTTAACATCAGCAAAAGAGAAGTACTCCACCTTTGACAGGGAGCTCTTAACTGTTCACAAAGCCACCTGTCACTTCCACCACAATCTTGATGGACAGCAGTTTGTCATACAAATGGACCTTCAACCATTGGTGCATGCCTTCACAAAGACAGCGGACACATGGTTAGCATGACAACAACATCACCTATCAGCAGTAGCTTAATTCTCCTGCACCATCAAGTATTTGAAGGGTTCAGCAAACAATGTTGCAGATGCACTTTCGATAAATTGTGTCAACACCATCCAGGTCAGGATAGCCTATCCCAAAATAGCAGAGGTGCAAAAGGATGACGTGGACATCCAGTGACTGCAGTGGCACAACTCATCCCTTACATAGAGCGACCTGTCAATCACCAATGGAGAGACAACTATTGCCTGTGAAGCAAGTACTGGACATCCTCGCCCCTACCTGTCAGAAGGCCTCAGAAAAAAGGTTTCCAACCTCGCCCACAACCTCTCACCCATCAGTCCAGGCAACCGACCAAATTTTATAGCACAGCAGTATATATGGTGGTGAATGAAAAAGGACATAAAAAAACTGGATGAGAGAATGCCTTTCATGTCAAAAATAACAAGGCATGCAGAGAGCGGAATAAGAGAGTTCAACACAACACACCGCTGACTCGCCCACCTCCATGTCAACATGGTGAGACCTCTAACCCCCTCCGAGGGGTACAGATACCTGTTCATCATCATCAACAGAAATTCCAGGTGGCCCAAAGCAATACTGAGATGGCAGAGATTTGTGTAAAAGCTCTCATGAGATGGGCCAGCAGATACAGAGTCCCACAAATCATCATGAGCGACGGGGATGCCATCTTCATGTCCACCTTACAGAACGCCTTCTCAGAAAGTATGGGGACATGACATCCTACAGCCAAGAAGTTTACCTTGGGTCTTACTGGGCCTGAGAAAGGCACTCAATGCAATTCCAGCAGAAACCCTGTAAGGCGCAGATGTCTTCAAACATCCAATGAGCCTAACATCCCCATCCAACACCTGCAAAGCATTAAAACAAATAATGCCAGCCAAAACGAATTACCACATGACCAGAAAAGTGTACATCCCCAATGTGCTTTAATACAGGTAAACGAACACAGAATCCTCCTCTCCCCCAGCCTGCGCGAGACCTTACCATGTCATCTAGAGAAGACCAGGCCTATCAGATGACAGTTGACGGCGGAACTACCAGGGTCTCCATCGACATCCTAAAGCCAGTATACCTCCCAGGCACCGACCTTGAACCTTAGGACTCTCCCAGGAGCGGGGGGGTGGGGGTGGGGGGGGGGAGGGGAGTCCAGTAGGGTCCCCACTCAAAATCCATTTTTCCTGGCTGAATATATAATTTTTAACAAAAGCATGATAATGTCAGCATTCCAGCTATATGTATCATAACTTCATTCGTGTCTTGTATATTGACTTATGAATATCTTTCTATCCTCCAATACACACAGTTGATTGTACTCTGACCTCTGTTTTGTTCGCCTCATGTCAGACACTACATTCCGCTCACAAGAGCTATTGACCTGTCTGTTTATTGTTTGAATAAATTAGTAAGTTTGTAAACACAGCCTCTTACTCACGACTTCGCCAAATTCTTACCATATGTTTAACCTTCTCTGTATGGTCTTCCCTTTCAAGTTTGATGTATTCCTCACGTTCTTAATGAGTTAACTGTTTGAGCAGTCTATGGTCGTATGATATTAGTTTTCCCCGCCACTTTCGATCTTACATAATAAGATTTATCAATTTTTCACAGACATTAAATAATGAATTTCACCAGCTTCATGCGTCTTGCATTTATGATATGCTGAATGAGATTAGATTTTTCCTCCCGTACTTGGTCAACGACAAACTAATGTGAACATACCAAATATGGAGGAGTAAGAGCAATCTAAACCGTATAAAAGCTTTTTATATCATAATAGATATATATCACACATCTATGATGAGCCTTGTGTTATGGCCTCAGCTTGTAAGCCTCTGTCTCATTAGGGAGGTAGGAAGAGATGAAAAGAGAAAAGCATTTAATTTTCTTTGGAATACTCATGCAATATCGTTAGAGGGGATCCGTGAAAATTATGAAGCAGAAATAAAGAAGAGGTATATATGTTTGCTATGGAGAAGAATATTCATTGGTCCTATTGGTATGATAATGGGGATATATCATTTTCATCTCGTAGGGGAGAAGAAGACGCTAAATATTCATGAATAGTAGGTGTGGAAGGAAGAAAGAAAAAAGAATAACACGTCGAGAAAAATCATTTTTACACACACACACTCGTATATATACATATATATATATATATATATATATATATATATATATATATATATATATGCAATTATTTTGCCTATTGTGTACAATTTGCAGCGCTTGGTGCCTGTAAATTGTACACAGGCAAAATTAATTGCAAAATGTACACATTTGGCAATTATCCACATTTTGCGTAACATATATATACTAGATCACAAAAATTTGGGACATTGTGAATATACAAATAAAGGGAAAAGCCACAAAGGTGAAAATGAAACAATGGAGTACTGGTGCAAGGCCTTTCGACTCTCGTCCTTTACGAAGCAGACTGTTTAGTAAAGGACAAGAGTCGAAAGGCCTTCAGTGGTACTCCATTGTTTCACTTTCCTTTTTAGTTTTTGCCTATATATATATATATATATATATATATATATATATATATATTATACATACATATACATATATATACCCTTTACCCTAATTAGACGTGGATGCAGAGGAAATTAAAGCAATAGCCGTATCCTAATTCATGCATCAACTGCTGAACTTCTTGAACTGATAACGTTGAAATGTCAGTCATTTATTTACTTGGGCAGAAGGCTCACCAATAGTATATAGACCCCCTTTACATCTAGAGTTCCGCTCGGCTCTTCCAGCCGGTGTATCCAGCCAGCATTGTCTTAGTCTTAATCGCCTCCCTCCCAGATCTTCCGAATTTTTCAAACTTTCCCCTAACCAGTCATTATCTATTCCTACGGCTTAGGCAAACTTTATTGTAACACTGGTCATTCCTTTTACATGAACTCGCTTTTGTTGTCCTGTTTTTCTTGCGTTCACTTTTTCAACTTTTCAACTTCCATATTCGAAATAGACGTCGCACTAATTCATAACATCTAATTTTCCTCATTTGCAGTCAACAGCCATTGTGCATTTTCTTGGAAATTTTCTTGAAAACTTGTTACTGATATCCTGTTACCTTTTCCTTTTTTCACTTATTATATTCGTTACCCTAAATCTTCATTATGATCTTTTCCCTGTTTTTTCATCATACGTTCATTATAATTGTTCTTAAATTTTAACCAGTTAACCAGCTCTGTTCTTTAACCACCATTACTAACATTCATTGCGCCATCTTTCAGGTTTCTACTTACCCTCTTGACTTTTCTTGGTTACATTCACGTCTAGCTTCCTCTGCATTTAGACACTGAAGTTGTTTCGCTGTTTCTGCAAAGCCTTCTCACCCTTTTCAATTGACTCTGTTATCTGCAAGAATCAGCCACACCACATTCCATTCATGATCTGTTTAGATAGCCAAGAGTTTTGCAGTTATTACTTCCATGTCCGGGACTTCTTTGATTATTTTATTCATAAAACAATTTACAATCATTGTATAAAACCCAGGCACTTCAGTCATTAAACTTCAGACTTCTCTCAAACAAATTACCAGTACAGCATATAATAATGTACAACACCCTCCACAAAATATCTGTATCAGATCTATGAACTTCTTAGATATTCATCTTATTTTTTCAGTCAAATCTCATCATTAATCTCTCCTCATAGACTCGCTTCTCTTCTTATACTGAAGTGTTATAACTAACTATTCCTTTTGTTTATTCCTGTAGAACCTCTCTCTTGTCCAGACATATTTTGCACACCATAATCACCACTTGATCGCACGGTCACTATCATAAGAATACAACAGTATCTCACTTGCGATCCTATAAACTCTTGGCGCTTTGCCTGTCTTCAATATTCTGTCATTTGCTAAGCATCACAGATTTAAAGGAGTCCATTTTTACGTCACTCAGATCTTTTCGTCCATAATCAACAACCCTTCAAAATACTCAACCCATCATTGCTAGACTATTCATTCAGGCTGCAACTCCTGTTTTATCATTCATTCCACGATGCATTAGTTATTTAGACTTCGTATCCTTTAAGCACAGTCTCTTTTTCTTCAGGAAATAATTGCGCCGATTTACCAATAGATTTGCTGTATTTCGTCATTTTCCATGAGTTTATTTTTGAATTCTTTATTTACCCTCTTGCCTACAGCTATACAACCATGCCATTTAGACGGTATTTTCTTCAGCTACGAATTTCAGTCTCAGCCATGCAACGCATGAACCTACAAACCGATGGCCCTTTCCAGGTTGTTTCGCTTGCCACCAACGAAATATCATTGAATAAAGGTCTGGCTAATATGTCATATATAACACTCGCGCACGCACAAACACACACAAACACACCCACACACACACACACACACACACACACACACACACATATATATATATATATATATATATATATACGATATATATATATATATATATATATATATATATATATATATATATATATATATATATTTGTGTGTGTGTGTAAAATCTACGGGTCATTTTTACCAGTTCATATGCAAATGTAATAGCCACAATGCATATATATATATATATATATATATATATATATATATATATATATATGTATATATAATATATATATATATATATATATATATATTCTTATATACATACATTAATTTTCGTCACTTGTGCACGCTTTGAAAGTTTTATTTTCACAAGTGTTAAGCCACAAATATGATTTGATATCTAAATCACTCTACCTGAATTCGACAGGCATAGTTACAGCAGAGTCGGGTGGTTTACAGTTACCTACTGCTTATCGTTGATTCTAAGAAGGCAATGGTTTGAATTATGGCCGGTGAAGAAGCATTATCAGTTATATTCCCTCAGGTCGCATGCGATTAAAAGTTATTGAGAATTTTATATTATTTGATATTTGGCTATATATATATATATATATATATATATATAATATATATATATTATATATATATATATATATATATATATGAGAGAGAGACAGAGAGAGATACACAGCGACACCGATACATGTATATATATGGTCAGATTGCAGATGCAGTGGCAGGTAAGCTATTCATTCTATGAAGGAATGCAGGACTTGATATTGAACGTACTTTCACTGAACTGGATAATCTGAAATGTAAAAATTGTTTGTAAAATTCTCGGCGATCTGAAATGTTAGTCTCAAGTTTGAGAGATGAGAGACAGGTATATGAATGTATATGAATGTACGAGATGGCATAGACTTTTATCCTTCTCTTGGTCAGGTCGGTAAGGTGACCTCGCCGTTATTATGGTATCTCAGGTTTGTCCCTAGTTTGAAATACTTAGATATAAACAAGTAAAAAATGCGCCGAAGTTTCTTGGGCGCAATCGAGTTTTTTGTATATCGTATAAATCAAGGGCATCGGAAATAGATCTATCTTTCGTTGGTCTCGGTTTAATGCTGTATGAGCCGCGGCCCACGAAACTTTCAACCACGCCGGTGGTGGCCTGTCCTATAGCGTTCCAAGAACGCACGATTATGAGTACCTTTAACCTAAAACAAAACAAAACTACTAAGGCTAGGAACCTGCAATGTGGTATATGTGATGATTGGAGGGTGGATGATCAGCACACCAATTTGTATCCCTCTGGCCTCAGTAGTTTTTGAGATCTGGGGCGGACAGAAAAAGTGCGAACGGACAGAAAGCCATCTCGATTGCTTTCTTTTACAGAAAACTGAAAAGGTTGTTTCTAATATTTCATATATAGCACACGCACAATGTATGCATATTGCGGGAATCGAGTTTTTATTTCTAAAAGGATGCAGTGCTTTGTCGGTTCTAAGAAATTGGAGGCGCGTCGTGATTGCACATCTTTTATGCAAAAGTTATTGCATCGAGAGAGGAGGGAATCTGTGTCAGTGTCACGTTGGTCGCTGTGATTAATCCATTTCACTGTCGCCGATAAATGACGCAGGACAATTTTCGCTCTTAGATAGATGACGCTGGTTGAGGCACGCCTACGTTTTGCAATTTTCAGTTCTGTTTCTTAGTTCAAGTTGTTTCAATGGAGAGTATATTTTCATTCGGCGCTATTTTTTTGTTCTCCTTTATCTTAACAAAAACAACAATTTTAATACTGATGTAACTTTCCTTTACATAGTTTTCTTATTCTTACACCAGATTTACACCTTGAAATATATTTCCAAGTATATCCTCAGTGCTGTCTTATTACTCTTGGTCTGTATAAAGGACAAATAACTGTTTAAAATATAAAGAACTCTTGGTTTTGGACCAAGGTCTTTGAATGGTTGTACGGCTGTTGCACGACTTTAAATTCTCCTTCTCTTGCAAACTTGCCTAACTGTTGTTTCCTGTGTCATGAGGCGTTTATGATTATAAGGCCGTGAATGCCTTATGACATTTAGATTTGATGAAGACATTTGATCAGGCTTCCGAAAAATTTTCTTCCTGGGGAAATGGTCCTAAGCTGGTTTTTCCAAGGTGGGAGTAACCGAGGATACTATTCCCCTTCTGGACAAAAGACGTTGCTTCCTCCATCCGCTCCTGGTAGGAGTCGCCCAAGCATCATCATCGTCTTACTTTTTTATGGAGGACCTCCTTTTGGCTCTGATTTTATTATGAACTCATGACTACTGTATAAAACGCTGCATTTGGCCTTAGTTGTATTAATGCCATAGCTATTAAGCACAGATTACGAATAAGCAAGGTATGTAAAGCCAGTACCGTTTATCAGAAATTCGTTGCACCTTAGGTCATGTTAAGCCTTGGATGTGAAGTGACCCCCCACCCATGGAGGGGGCCGGTGCCTTAGGTTAAGTTAGGAAAAACCGTTAGAATGCATTCATGAATTTCAATATTTACTTTTCCTTTCATTTTTTTTTTAAGAATTGTAAATTGTATTAAAGATTTACAGAGCGGTGCTGGGCGTGAATGATTCCTGATCTAAAATTCTCTCCAAGAAAACTTTGGGCCTGGGGAGTGTGGTGTTGGGGTGCAGGGTTCGGGGTGAGAGTGCTCTTTTACACCCGATTGACGCAAGCACGGGCCCTTGCCTTGAGGTGGCCGGTAAAAGTTGTGGGGAGGGAAGGGGAGTAGTAGAATTCCGGGCCTTTACCCATCAGCATAAACATGAACAGCGAACGTCAAATCATATGCCGTTGTTTTAAGTAACTAAATAAATAACGTCTAGCTATGGCTTGGAATGGCATCGCTGCCATACCCTTCCGTTGCAAAATTTATTTTTGACACTCATTTTCAGCTAAGTGCACATTTAAAAAGGCTTCCAGTTGAATAGAAAATTGACTGCGTCTTTAAGCACTACAGTATGATGTTAAAAAGTGTAAAAAAAAAAAAAAGGAAATTCTTTGGGTTCTGAGACCTTTGTTAGTAGCACAAGTAATCCTTTTAGTCCAATATCAATATGTGATACATTCATGTTCCACATCTATAACACTTTTTGCACATTCAATGTGAAAATGAAATACTTCAAAATATGTACATGATAATACAGATATCTTTGTTAGTGATACTAACCATCATCTGAATAGATCATCAACCTGGTACATCTAATATTAAGCTATTTCCACTAAAATAACTTGCAATAGTAATTTGTGAACTAACGCCACATTAACTGCAACGAAAGCTTGTATATCCATAGAAATTAAATTTCTCCATTGGTGATACCGTGATCTGTTTTAGTAAAGTCATTTTTATCATCATCCATCATCATCATCATCATCCTTATTTTTCACCAGATCAAGATCATCAGTATCATTATCAGATTCTGAATCAGAAGCAACCAACATTTCACCTGTCCTCTAGTGAAATATATGCACACACGCACACACACAGTAGATATATATATATATATATATATATATATATATACATATACATAAATATATATATATATATATATATATATATATATATATAGATATATATATATATATATATATATATATATATATATATATATATATATAAACCTGACGGCCGGACTATGTATGTAGTTTGTGTGTGTTCGTTATAGGCAGCGAAACTGCTAGACCAAATTGAACCAAAGTCCGGACTATAGCATATGTACGTAGATTTTATAGGGGGTGGATTTCAACCGGGTGCCATTTTGATCCGGATAAGGATATCCGACTCTGCTAACTTTATTATTATTCATAGAGAAAAAAAAGCATTATTCCGATAGAACTTTTCACGAGGATTCCAAATGTGCTCTTACTTTTCTTCCACGGTGAAAAATAATGATGATATTAGGGGACGGTTTTTCGCCAGGTTCCGTTTTGATCCGAATATCTGGCCATGCTAACTTCTTCAATATTAGCATGGTTGGAATCTTCACGAAGATTCCAAATATGCTCTTAGTTTTCTTCTGCGGGAAAAAAAATAATGATTTTACTGTTCAAACAATGCTGGCCTACAGGCTCCGCCGGCTGGTATATATACATACATACATACATATACATATATATATATATATATATATATATAGATATATATATATATATATGTACCAAACATTTGAGTTTGACTCTCTCCATACATACATGCATACATACATACATACATACATACATACATGCATATATATATATATATATATATATATATATATATATATATATATATATATATATATTCAAGCACATGACAAATGTTTTACTCTATCCATTAGAGAGAGAGAGAGAGAGAGAGAGAGAGAGAGAGGTACCGCGAGCAACGGAAGTGTTCTCGTAAAAACCCAAACAAGCAAGTTTTTATCGAACTGGTGACCATTAAAAATATGCATTCGTTGCTTTACGATAAGGCTATTCATATAACCTTTCATCTCCCTCTGGAACCAAGACATATCTGGTGAGATCATTAGTCACACCCATCGAGGGAGGTGTTAGAATTAATTTCCTCCCTAAAAAGGTGGGACAATGGTGATTAACCACAGAACAAAACCAAAGGACAGCAACATAAAAGGACCTTCCCACTTTTAGAAAGGACATCTC
>NC_061108.1:47577904-47585404 GCF_015104395.2 Macrobrachium nipponense
AGAGCCGAGAGAGAGACGAGAGAGAGAGAGATGAGAGAGAATAACTCGTGTGAATGAATATGAGAACTTTAAATATAGAATTCCATTATGAAAAAGGAAATAGGATTTGGTCCTGACCGGCTTCACCTATTAGGATATTTTCCAAGGCATTTGTTGAAAAAGAAAAAAAAGAAAAACAAACTCGCTGACATGTGCGAGGAGACGGAGCTTTTTGTCAGAGAGTCAGCCTCTTAGAAAGTTTGTTGTCGCAGGAGGCCTGATCTTTCTTATTTCATAATGGAAAGTGACGACAGGAAAATGACATGAGAATCGCTTTGCTGTTATTTAAGCAACAAATATGTTATCATTGACCCAGGACAAGGTAAAAAGGTCATTTAAACACACACCAAACGAAAGCTGAGAATATCGACACTTTGGGAATATTGAATAAAAGGGAATATATTGAAAACTGGGCAACCTTTTGAGTGATGAACCCTATAGGAGGAGAGTGCCATCTGTGCACCTCGCATGGTGCACTGTAGGCATTACTTAAGCTTCTTCCGGCCCCTACCTGCGATCCCTCTCATTCCTTAACCCTTCTACTCAATTTCCGTTTCAGCACCGAATGAACTCACAGGGCCCAGCACTTTGCCTTTGGCCTACATTTTATATGCCATTCCTTTGAGTGATGAAAATACACAACCAACATTTCATAAATAAAACTGAGGTATTATTAGATGTTTTCCCAGATTGTTAGGATATTTCGCCACTTTTGAAAATCTTTTTAAGTCATAAAAGTATATGTATCCATTTGGGTGAAGAGACCGTCGTGCAAACGGTCTCTCATTTTTAATCCATTTTCTATTTTGAAGAAGTACCGGTTTTTCCCATAGACATAATTGTGGATTTTCACTGAACATGATCATTTTTAAGGAGACGGGGAACGTATTGATTAAAGGTTAATGCAAAATGGCATTACTCGTAATTTTGTGTATGTTTTTCAGTTGTTATTACCATAAAAAGACTTCTCCGCCGTTCTCAATACTTCACTAATAATATATCAGTAAATAGATTATACAATGGATATATTCAACATTGATTGGAATGACTCGAATCAGGTGAAATATGGCAAATAGAGTTTCACGGGCAATTATTCCTACTTTTATTATAAAATAGCTTCACAGCTTCATTGTGGCAAGTATCCAAAGTAAGAGTTGGATAACACAAGTCCCGCCTATTTAGCAAAGGTTTTATAGTTCGCTATCTAGGAATCACAGACCGACAACTGGTAATGAAAGCGCTCAGTGACATTGCGTATTTCCAGAGAGAATTTGATAGCCAAGACTTGTCCATTCAATTTGGTTAGAAGATTATTGACATTGTGATTTCATGCATAATAACCAGAACGTTAGCCACATAACGAAACCTTGTTATAGGGGTCAAATAATCTTATGAATGTAGTGTTTAAAAAAATCCGTAAATATAATATATATATATATATATATATATATATATTATATATATATATTGCCATGCTAAACTTTTGTTGATAGAATTTTCTATTGCAAAGAACTTGCAATTAAAAAGGCACAATTGAATTAATTCCAAAAGTGGACTGACTATCTAGAGGAGATCCTTACACTTTTGGTGAATTCTACAACCGATTCAACCGGCTCCTTTGTAAATGAAGAATGCGCAACAACCAAAACTTAGTAACTGGGAGTCAGGATTCCTCGCGATGCTAGTTTATTTTCACGTTAGGTTAAGCGAGTAGATCCTATGGATGACTGCGATGTGCCCGGATAGCAATTGATTATTTTCTTCATGAGTTTTAACCGAGCTAATAATGCGGTAACGATGGAGAATTATGGGAAAACTGAATAACTGGTTCTGCATTGTTTGAGATTCTTAGGGTACGGTGAAATGGTTTAATTACTTCATCAAGGGGCTTCTTATTCAGTTTCGTGTAAATGCTATAATCACTTATTAAATCTTTCATTTTAGATGCGAAAGTTTCATTATCCCGTATAACAAGGGTATTTGATTTATCGGCTTTAGTGATATAAATGGTTTGATCACTTCTCATTGAAGTCCAGGCATTCCTGGAAGGAGCGGGGGAGTGGGGGGGGGATTTTGATTTTACCAAGAAACTTTAATGTGTATATGTGTATATCATCAGTGTCGTCTCGAACGGCGCACAGTGCAAAGTTCTGGGAAACTTTGCCACTCGAATTTCCTGTGTTTTATCTACCACAAATCTCCACTCATCTCCAGCCTCCCTCCTCATAGTTCTCGTCCCAATCGGTTTGGGTCCTCCGACTCCTCTGGTTCCCTCAGTGGGGAGGACGTGTCCAAGCCACCTCCATCTCCTTTATATCATAACTTCCTCCGCATATGAAGCTTCCATCATTTCCCTTTCGGTGTAATTCCTGCCTCTCTATCCTGTCCCATGATTCATATACTCCTCTTGAACTTCATTCTGAAACCAGCAAAATATTATAGATTTAGTCTCATTTTCAAGCCGTCATTCATGTAGTAGAGCATTACAGGTCATATAAGGCGTACATTTATTTTGATTATATTCTTCAGTAACAGGGCTGCTACATGGAAATCTAAACATGGGGGTGAATACCACTGCTAACGACTTTTATCTTTTTGTTATTAGTTTCAGCCTGATAACGGGGTTATCTATCTCAAAAGCTCGTGTAAGCAAATGTTCTTTATAGCCTTGGCAATATTCATCATCAAGTTGTCAAGATTCCCAAGTAGCCGACCTAGAATTGAAACTAACGCTTCAGTTGCTGAGACGGGCAGAGAAGGTTCTCTACTTGCGAGGACTTCCTGCTTTCATTGAACGTATATTTTATTCGAGAGATTTTCACGTCACCAAAACAAATCTCTCGTGGCAGTTTAGATGATTACATTTTGAGGTGAATGCTCTAACACGAAATAAAGAGGTGGCGTTTTCAGGATTGTCCTCACTAGATTGTGATCTAAAGATTTATCTTTATTTTGTTTTATACCTACCCTGGTAGTATTATTCACAATCAAAGTATATGGATTTTGTATGCAATTTCAGTTTATTTAATTTCCAAATCTTATTCAAGCCGCCTTTTGTTTGATTAGCCCTTTTTAGGCTTTCACAATATTTCAAATCCAGTCGTTTGCTAGAAATATATCATTGTTGCTCAATATATGAAAGGTTCAACCTTCTATATCTAATGATATTTCGCCCAGTGTTCATATATATATATATATATATATATATATATATATATATATATATATATATATATACACACGTTTCTATCATTGCTCAAATCTAGGCCTATACACCTTCTCTTCTACACAATTACGTTTTCATCATAATATCAGTAAAAAATGGAAATAGTGAAAGCAAAATAAAATTTTGTAGCACCTCATTATTTACTATAAATTCACTTGACATCTTGAAAATGAACTCTGCCTTTACTTCGATATGGACGATTACAGTTAGAGTTAGCTTTACATATTTTATGGGAATGCCATAGTGTCACAAAACCTTCCATGAAAAATTCCATGTTAGTCTCCAAGAATGTTCTCAGTTTCTTTTTGCAGCCAACTAAGAATACGCACACATGATTTTCACTGCGAAAAGATATAAGTGCGATGCCTCTATAGCTATCACCTTCAGTCAGGTCATCCTTCTTTGGTAACTTAGCTATGACTGCCAATTCCCGGTTATCAAACGTTGTTTCCATATTCAGCGAAACAGTCTGCTTTGTATACGAGGTGTCATTTCAGTTCGGTAAAAACCATCCCTATATATTTTACCTCGTGCTGTGGTAATGCTTATTTCACCTTGAAACCTTTGAGAGAACGTTTACATGTTATGCTACTGAATGTTTCATTTATATACTACAAAGTTTGAAGATATATGTAGTGGTAACGATGACCTTGTACACGTCAAATTGATCTATAAATTTATAGCAGACAGGTTTGGTATGTTTTGAGTCGGTATTGTTGAACGTCCAGGAAAGCAGAGAGATTTGGCGACTTTAAAGTTTCAATAATCAAATTGTAATCATAATATATATTTTTATTTCGGATGTAATGCTATACAGAAATTTATTAATTATTCTGTATATAAATCTGCATCTCTCTCCTCTCTCTCTCTCTCTCTCTCTCTCGCAGTGACGAGCTAGTCAAGTGCTTCACATTGGCCAGAGCCTAAAGACACAAAGATTAAGTTATAAAAGGGGAAGAAAAGTGGAAAACTGGAATTTTATTCCCTTAGGCCGTGACAGACCCGCTTCTTAAAAGTTTTCACCGCTGAGGTTTTGTCGATTTTATATTTCTGATTTTTCTTGGTCCCCAGGGAAATCATTGTCGATTCTTTTACGATTGATATTGCCATTTGATTTTCATGCTGTCCATCTCTCGTTAGTTTTTTTTTTTTTACTATTGTCATTATCCCGATAGTAAGACGATGGGAAGTTCGTTAAGTCTCTCTCTCTCTCTCTCTCTCTCTCTCTCTCTCTCTCTCTCTCTCTCTCTCTCTCTCTCTCTCTCATATCATATGGATACAATTTGCCATATGACGGTAGTAGTCGTCGTTTGAAAAAGGACAATGAATAGTGAAATAAACTTCCTTATGAAAAGTTAAAATCCTGTATCATGAGTGCATAAAGGTAAGGCTAACATCTTTCATTTTTTGTGGTTATTTTTATTCGTATGTTTTAGCTTCAGAATAATTTATCATTAGAGACAATGAGCAAAGGCATTACGAATATTATTTTTTAGTTACCAATTATTGGGAGAAATACTTTGATCACAAATAAAGTAAGGCTAAAGAATATTTTAGAATTATATGCGGAATTATTATGGCCCAACTATCACTGTCAAGTTTGGATAGCTAAAAGGGGAACAAGTTTAGACAAAATTGTGGGAGCAATATTTGGAATGATTGTAGTCTGACTTTGTCTAGATACAAAACAACCTCAAATTTGCTTAGCTGGAATTTTCAGTACAGGAACAGGGGAAAATATTTGATACATTACCTGTGGGATTTGCAATCCCTTAATAAAGATGGCGATACTTAGAGAGAGAGAGAGAGAGAGAGAGAGAGAGAGAGAGAGAGAGAGAGAGAGAGAGATCCATTTCATTTACAGGCGTGCATAAACGGAACCCTCGCTTGCCTTTCCCTTTTTAATGTTCGAAATAGAATCGAGATCGGAGGTGAAATCTTGGGGTTTCTGTTTGCGATTCTGTCGAAAAAGATGAAGTGGGACTGAATCCCTCAGAATGTATTTTGGTACCTGGTGATTTCCGTCGATCTCTTTGTCGATGTTTAGAGTGTTTCTGAGGATTTTTGTCGCAGGAGAGAACAGATATTGAGAGGTAAATCATCGATCGTCGGTACTGAATTAACGTTTCCAAAGCTTGATTCGGGGAAACTGGGTAAAGATGCCGGAAAGAGGAACTGCATGTTTGCGGGGAGTATGCTGCCACACCAGGAAGCGAAATAAGGTCAATTACATTAATATATATATAATATATATAATTATATAATTATTATATATTATATATATATATATATGTATATAATAGAATGTAACCTATTTCGCTTCCTGCTGTGGCAGCATAATATATATATATATATATATATATATATTATATTATATAATAAATATATAATATATGTTATATTATATATAGATATATCGAGGCTACAATGTTCCTTTTAATAATCTAATTCGCTCTACCTCGGAATTTAATTATATTTTTCATATATGCTTAACCGAAGGGGGAATTTTTTCTCGATAATAGATTTGCCTGGACCAGGGCGCGGAACCGCTATGGATCCTTTTCAAACCCAGGAACGTCAGTGAAGCGTTCCTGGCCTGGGTTTGAAAGGGATCCAATTAGGTTCGGCCCGCCTTGGTCCAGGGCAAAATCTATTATCGGGAAAAAAAAAATTCCCCTTCGGTTAAGGACATATATGAAAATAAATATTTAATTCCGATGGTAGATGCGAATTAGATATTTTAAAGGACCATTGTGTAGCTCCGATTATTTGTATTATGAATCACGGAAATGTGATATTGATCTTTATATATATAGAATGGTAAACCTATTTCGCTTTCCTGCTTGGTCGCAGCAATTTATATATTATATATAATTATATATTATATATATATAATAATATATATAATAAATTAATTAATTAATTATATGTCAAAGTTATTCTTTAATAGAATGTTGAATCCTATTTCGGCTTGCCTTGCTCTGGCAGCATATGCATATATATATGCCACACAATGAATAATGAGACATAAATAAAGCCAGCTTGTAGTTTTGATTGATGGACGTGGGGGCATAGTGGAGGCAGATGGTTCTACAGCGATACACAGAAATTCTGCAAGGGTAGAGGAAAGCACACGATCACTTGATAAGCCAAGCACAATCTCAATCTTTATACAGAGGGGGTTGCTGAAGGCTTAAGGAGAATGACGTCAATTTAGGGTCAGGTAAATTACCCTTAACATTGATAAATGGTTACCGACAATGATTCAGGGTCTAAGCACAGTGCAAGGGAAAAGGGAAACGGAATGAGATACAGAACGAGATAGTTGACTGAAAGCTTTTCCACCACACACTGCCTTATTTCCTGAACGAAGAGTCGTGAATATTGTATCAATGAATTCTCAGTCTAGTGGGACTTCTACACATATAATATATATATATATATATATATATATATATATATATATAATATATATATATATATAAACTTCCATTAAAGGAATTAAGTGATATAAAGTATAAACAAAGTATATAGCAATGAGAACATTGAACCAACTAAGTGCAAGATCTTTCTTTTTGATGGAATTCTCGGGCAAACTACATACAACAGAGCAAAAAAAAAAAAAAAAAAAAATACTTGGTTTCACCAAAAGCAACTAAGATTAAAGCTGGATAAAACCGACTGAAATCATACAAAGGTACAACTTACAGCAGCAACTGTGTTGAAACAGGTACTGGATTAGCCAATGAGAGGCTAAGGGATATATTAAGAAGAGCTACTGATGGTCTGTATTTCCTTTTTTAAATCTTCAAACATCTTGCGTAGAGTAAGGTCAACCTGGACTTGAAATTGATATTATTTTCACTTGTTAGTTGCATCAATACAGATTCCAAGAGGTTTCTAAGGACAGTATTGTTACAACCTCTTATGGGTGTGACCTATATAAAACGAATCAAGGTCCATACATCGAATGCCTAAAACAATGTTGCTGCTCGCTGACGACAATTTCTCGGAATCATGTTCTTTACTGTGTTGTTATTTTTAACACTACTTTTATGGATTGAAACCTGGCAAAATAATATAAACAAAGGTGGCCTTAGGTAATTCTTTCTTCTTGTCACTTTATTATCAAAGAATTCCAAAACAGATGAAAGGTGTGATGTGTCACGAATTCCCAGATGTTTCTGATGAGCTTTCTGATTGGAGGTGTATAAAGAAACCATTGCTATGGGAGT
>NC_061108.1:47587904-47715404 GCF_015104395.2 Macrobrachium nipponense
AGTCAGTTGATTTTAAGCTTTCTCTTAACTTTCAGGTATAAACTTTGTCGTAATGTTTCTAGCGTCATTGATCCCCATGAGGGAAAATGAAAGATATAATGAAGACAAGTTCATCTATTTCCGTTTGCTTCGATGTTATTTTGATTTTCAGTTTTAAATTATATGTGAGTTTTATTATATGTAATAATTTTATTCTAACGAAAACATTATACATGTGGTCATGGGTTGCGGAATGTTTTGTTACGTTCATGCATATTTCATACAAATTATATTATTCATTCGTGTGGATGTCAAAGCTTTGTGATTTCTAAAAATAGTTTCTTGACCAAGTCTTTTTTTTTTATTTAAGTTTTTCATCATTCGTTCGGGCCTGGATCATTAACCTTGCGGTGAATATAATGGAACTGAAAATAATTAAAAGTGAACTACTCAAGCCGTTAGATTTCTCTAAATTAATATTTGGGCCAATTATTCTCAAAAATGTGTCAAAGGAGAGCTTCATGTTGCACAGTAGTCTTTTTAATTACATTTCTTCCTTAACTCTTCGCCTTAAATTATGAATGAAATTTTGCATTAATAATTTTTTATGCGCGGGGAATTAAATTTTTATGATTTCTCTCTCTCTCTCTCTCTCTCTCTCTCTCTCTCTCTCTCTCTCTCTCTCAAACTAAATTTCAAGTTTTTTCGTCGTATAAATTCCTATCCACGTTAGACCCGTTCTGCCCTCCTCACTCTGTCCTCTTTCCTTTTGTGACACTCTCTGTCCCCTTTCTCTTGACTCTCAAACGCTGAGTTTCTGGTCCTTTACTTCCCTTGTTTATTTTTCTTTCCGTGTTAGACCCATCCCGTCTTTTTCCTATTCTTTCCGTTCATTCCTCCGTTGGGTCTCTCAACACTGATTTTCTCTTCATTTCTTTCGGTGTTTTGATATCCTTTCTGTGATCGAGCTTTTCTTCTTGTCTGTGCCCTGTCCCCTTCCGTTAATCACCTCCATCTCTATCCTCTTCCACGTGGCTCTCCAAGGCTTCCGAAGAGGAAGAAGGAAGAGGCTCTCATTTAGAGTTGGGCAGGTGTCCCGGACGTCTTCGTTCCCTATTGACTGCGATATTGGATAGTCTTCTGGCTGGGCGAGGTTTGAGGGGGCTGGGTGAAGGGACCGGGTGGGGGCGGCGACGACTGAATTGGAAAAGGAAGCAAGGAAGGACTGCAGAATAGTTAATGATATCCGGGGAGGCGAAGGGGATAATTAGAAGGAGGGAGAGAGAGAGAGAGAGAGAGAGAATTGCACGTTTAGATTCCTTAGTTCGTTTTCATTTTCTTTCCAATTCTAGCAGTTTATTCCGTCATTTGAGGGGGATTAAAATCTCCAAAGCATCTGGTGCATCTAAGGAAAGCCCGAGTTGAGGAGGTCTAAATGAAGTGGCAGAAACCAATTGCGTCAAATGGTCTCTGAAGGTGACTAATAGCACCAGAGACAATTTAGCTGAAAACGAAAATAAATGGAGGCCCATAAGATAGAGTAGTGAACGCTTTTATAAGGTATAAAGGTTTTTAATAGGAACAGGAGTATGAGTAAAAATACATAAACCTAATGAAGAAATTTTCGAAGGTGTTATGACTAACAGCCATTTGGATACATGCAATTAGAGCCTAATATTTCCCTGTTACCTTTACATGTGTGCATAGTAACTTTACAGATATTTTGATTTGACTGAATAGAGGTTGGGCGTGTTTGCATTGGATTTATGAAAGAGAAGAGACGTAAAAGCTAATTAAAAGTTTTTCGGCGAATAAAAATGAGCATATTGTTAGTTGTTAATGTGTATTGAATTCATGTGAACTTGAAGTTTTGAAGTCCAATCCTGTCTCAAAGGATTAGGATGATTTAAAATTGTGGATTATTAAAAAAGTTATGTATTTACGATACTGATGCTCGTGACGACAGACACAAGTAGAGTAGAATATTTGGGAAATGGTTCTACTGTGTGGCTAAAGATTTGTAGTTTCTCTAACTGTAATGATTTGGTAAAAATGAACGAGTTAAAGGATCCGACAGATTTCTCTCTGGGAGAAGTTAGAAGTGTTCATCTAAAGGTACAGAAACTTTGGTATTATGCTTTATTTTTATTTTTGCCTCTCGTATTGGTAGCAGCGTTGATTCAAGCCTTTTGTAGCCATCTCGATTCTGTTTGTGAAAGGTATGTTGGCTGGGAGATTGGCGCCGAGATTGTTTGGACTTGCAGAAAATGGGAGCGGAGAGGCTGCAGGATAAAGCGTTATTCAGATGCTGAGAGGAGTAAATACAGGCAAAGAAAACCTCTTGGAAAAATACCGCCGGGATAAAAGAGGGGAGGATTCGAGACAGAATGGGCTCAGCGTCTGGGGGGAAACATCCCCAGTCCCTGGAAGTGACGCGTAGTGTTGTCCCCGGAATGTGTGTTTCATCTGGTGGTGAGAACGAAAATAAAGTTCACATGCCATCAGAGATGCGCTTGGATTGCCTCCCCCTATCATCAAACGGAATAATCATCGGAAATGCTTTGATAAGTGCGTGGGAGTAAGATCAACTCGTGGTCATTGCGTTTTATGCCTGCTCTTTTCGGCAGATTTCTGAATACTTATTTACTAACAGTATTATTACTTAAAGTATATTTTCTTGAAAACGATGGCCTGTTTTTGTGTTATTAATTAAGGTTTGCAAGCTTCGAATTGCTTTCGAAGAATTTTGTAACTGATTCTTTGTTTTGATACATTGATTTTGATTTGACTCCTGACAAAATCGGTACCTCAAAACAAACAGAGCATCGGTTACATGTGACTGACTCCAAATCGTGGAATTCTTTTGTGGATGAGGAGAACTTTTCTGTTCTGTCAGAGATGCAATATTTGTATACAGTGGTCTGTAATATGTAATATGGTCTGTAATATGTCAAGGATGTTTCAGTGAATCTGCAGTGTATATACGCATACTGTATATTGTCTATGTATACGTACACTTACGTACATAATTTATTATAATATGCATGTCGTTATGAACAACAAACGCAAGAAAGGGAGTCATCCAAGACAAACGACACAGGGAAACAGTATTATCACAGCTACTCCGTAGCATATACGTATACTCACACTTGTAGAATAAACTACGAAAGTGATAGTTCAAAGTCCCGGTTTTCACTCTGTCGCTTACGTGGATTTTGTGATATTCTCAAGCACATGTTCCTTCGTGCTTCATTATATATATATATATATATATATATATATATATATATATATATATATATATATATATATATATATTCCTATCTATATCTCAAACAGAATGACTGAATATTTTCAGTAACAAATGAAAACAATTCGGATTTATGACTGATGCGGTCTGTTTATATGTAACATAATACCTTTAACGGTACGAGTATATTTAGCAGAACCTAGAATAACTTTTAAGAGCTTTAGATTTCATTATACAGATATATTGATGCATCTTATTCTCTAAACACAGACTCCCGCGCCCGCCCGCGCGCACACACACTAATATGATATATATATATATATATATATATATATATATATATATATTATATATATATACGATAATCACTTTAGCACGTGATTCATTTATCACACATATCCACAGGTGAATAATAAGAGACAGGGTGTAGGTCTTGTGACAACTTTTACATTGGTCAAACGGGGAAAGCACTGGAGAAAAGAATAGAACAACATAAACAATGTAAACAATATGTGAGATATGGACAGGGAAATAGTGGTATATTTGTGCATGTTAGTGAGAACAATCATGCTATTAACTGGGAAGGGGCAAAAAAGCTGGTGTGTTCTAATAATGCATTGGAAAGGAATATCATTGAATATAGTTTTATAAAAGAAAGTTACAACAATAATATGAACATCAGTCAAGGAATGTATAAACTTGATCCTTTAATATCAAAAGAAATCTGTAAACTGTTTAAATTTTAAGATAGGCTGTAGAGATTTATGAAAAATAGGATTATTATTTGTAAACACAGTAAAGGGGCCAGTAGTGGTAATGAGATGTTCAACCCCGCCTCCCTGACACCTGTCAGGTGTGGATTTGTACACTAAGTGGTAGTATCCCTTGAGAATTTATTGTAAATTTTAGCCAAATGATTTTTGAAAGCCACTCCTACCTTGACACCTGCCTGTGGGTGGATCTGCAGTCTCAAACGGTTGTGTGTATGTTCGTCAGTACTGTCTTAGTATAAGTCCTTTGTCAATGGCTTGAAAATAAAGCCGAAACCGGTCAGGACCTACACCCTGTCTCTTATTTTTCACCTGTGGATATGTGATATATATATATATATGTGTGTGTGTGTGTGTGTGTATGTATGTATGTATGTATGCATGTACGTATGTATATGCTATACTATATAGCTATAGAGTAGCTGTGATAATACAATTTTCCTCTATCGTTTATATTGGATGTCTCCCTTTTCTGCGTGGTTGTTCATATATGCAAGCTTATTATAATACTAGAAATTAATGAAATATCTGTATACGCAGAGAAGTATACGTGTTTATTCATCCATATATAAAATACTACTGAAATTAACGCAAAATCTGCTTTTTGCAGCGTTTCTCTATTGTATTGTTAATATATTCGAAGACATTTTTTTTTTTTTACGGGGAGGGCCACACAAATAATGGGATATCTGGAACACGGGCGAAAGCTGAGAGTTCTCGAGTTAGAGGTCTCCTTATTATTTTGCTATGTTGGAAAAATGCTCCTCCTACACGTAATCACTTTTTCTACGGGTGGGGAATTAGGGTCAAAGTCATGCTTAATTCATGTCGTCATAAACTCCGTCTGACTGCTAAAGATATTGATATGGAATGGTGCGTATTATGACGGAGCACTGATAGCCTGCGTCTGTTTCTCTCTCTCTCTCTCTCTCTCTCTCTCTCTCTCTCTCTCTCATTCTGTGGTAGTGTAAACAAGAGGCGCTGTTCTCTCTCTCTCTCTCTCTCTCTCTCTCATTCTGTGGTAGTGTAAACAAGAGGCGGTGTTTTGACCTTAGCAATAAATTATGGACCCGGTGGTCAGTGATTGTTATGGGTCAAATGAAAGTAGATGAAAGTTAGAGAAAATAACAGACAAACGTGAATAGTATTTATATACAGTCATAATTGTCATGATTAAAATCCTGAGGGCTTCACCGATGTAATCCCCAACACCACCATTTTGTCTTCTCTCTCATCTCTCTCCTCTCTCTCTTCTCCTCTCCTGTCTCAGCTTGTAGATTGATGTAGAGCAATAACATATAGTGAAGTCCCAGAAAAGACTCTTCATTTTAATCAATCAGAAAAGAATCTGTCTGCGGGAAGACTTTGATAGACTTCCGATGAAACGAACCGAAACTCTCTCTCATGATTATTTTGTCAAATATAAAGCGCAAAGGAGGACCTGGGGGCAGTTGGTTTGTTTGGCTTATTTTCGACACTAAATGTTGCCATGTTTCTATTACTTCCATGTTGTTTGGATTTATGAGAAATAGATAACAGTAGGTTTTGTATGTCGTTGCTGTAATTGGAAAAAAAAAAGTTGGAACAGTTTCATTTCCCCAGAATATTTTGAGTTTCCGGTTTGTCTTCTGTAAAACCTTTGCTGAAAAAAACAGGTAAAGATTATCATGACATTTTTAGGGAAGGATTGCCATTAGCCATTGCCTTTTGATTTTGACCCAAATCAGACTGGTGGAAACTTCAGCCAATAAGGGTTTTTTTCGCGTCTCGAGGCGTCTTCGTCTTTATTTGCCACTACTCTCGTGTGCTGGCGGATTTAGATGTTCTCTTTTCTTGCGATGATTGGAGAATCTTCACGCCCAGGAAAATTTATTGCCTTAAACTTAATAACTAAGAAATTGCTGCTTATTATACATAGATACGTAAAGATCTGTTCTCTGTAACTGTATACGTCAGTTTCGTAGCCACGATATACAGTACCTTCAAATTTTGGAGGAGACTTACTAATATTAAGGTTCTATAAGCAAACATTACCATAGACTGCAATTCAAATCAGACTTCAAAAACCTTGCATTTGAGTCCGAGAACGTGAGACGAAAATACCGTTGACTCCAAAAACTCTGTAGGAGGCTGGCCAAACAAAAAGATAGTTTATTGACCTTAGACTGGACACGAGTTCCTTCAACCGCATTAAAAAGAATTAAGTAATATTTGATGAATGTTACGGTTTTGATTACCTATTGGTCTTATTCTTGTAAAATAATTTAATCTAAGAAGAAAGTAAATCTGCCATTTGCCAGTGTTGGGGAATTGCACAGGTCATGTGAGTTGCAATAACTGTTTCAAAAGCATGATTCTGTTGCTTCCCCGTTATGCTTTACATACTTATAAGTATTGTGTACATCGTGAAGTCAAGGGCAATCCCTCGTAACATTCTCTTTTATAATGTGAGGTCCTCTTCCCTCGTCTGTTTATTTTGTAAAGGGCCCCCAAGATCGATCCCAGACGGGGAAGAGCCGACTTTGGCCCGTTTCACGAAAACTACCAGTTTGCCTGTGTTGACCTGAATAGTGAATCATATACTTGGTGGCTGGTTGACTGGCAGAAGTGAAAGAAGGAAGCGACGCCATCCAGGAAGATTTGCTAAGAAAAAGAAAGTTACCACCCCCTGAACCACCCATCAAACGGAAATCTATGTATCTTCACCTTTCTCTTTATTGGGCTAGTCATTGTCTATATTAATGTTTATGTGCTAAATAGCTTATAAGTGTGTAATTTTATATATATATATATATATATATATATATATATATATATATATATATATATATATATGTGTGTGTGTGTGTGTGTGTGTGTGTGTGTATGATGTAGAGAGAGAGAGAGAGAGAGAGCGTGCTAAATGGCGCTACTAAGGGATTGTGAGGCAATTATTGGGTTATTGGATATAGCGAACGCAAAGAATTTGCGTGATCCTTTGGGTAATTTTAGCTTCCCGATAACCGGAGAATCAAAGAACAGCAGTTTCCTTAAAAATCAGACTATAACTGGACGATAGATACATTAGACACAGTAAGAAGCCAAATGGAAACACACAGGGAATGATGCGAAAATTTATCCAAAGAAAGTGGAAAACGAAGAATTGCTTCTTCGTTCTGCAAATGGTTTATATACTATTGATTCTATATACCTTGCTACTGCCAAAAGCAGGGAGACTGATCCACACTGTTTTCTTTAAATGGCTTTTGTCCCTTTCTCGCAAACCCAATCATAAATCAACGATACTTGTGATATAGCTGAAAAGGTATGTGTGATTTTTTATCTTACGCATTTCAGCTTAGAAAATTTATTAGTCACAATGAAAAGTCTCTCGCCGCAGAAACATCATTTTGTTATCTTGATCTGGCTTTCTTATTCGTTTGTTTCTTCGTTACTAAAGATTTATATTCATCTTCTTTGTTCCTGTCTAGAAGGCTGCTCTTTTCTGTGGGGCCTTCTTTCTTAGTTCCTCTCTGCGGCGGAATGGGACCAAGGGCAATTTGCTTAAGTAGCGTCGCCACTCCTTAAACAGGTTACAACTGTGGAAACCTACAATCTACTGTTCGTTGGGTTTATTGATTTTCTCTTCCTGTCTCCTCCGACGATGTAAATTTGTGTTCTTTCTTACGTCGCCCCGGTTTTCTATAACCTGCCATTTTTCATCGGGAGGATCAATAGTTTCCTTAGGGATCGGCCTTCTCTTTCGTCCCGCTTCTGAAGCGAAGGCTACACGAGAGCGTTGGTTTTGTATTCTGTTCTTTCCAACTCAGGCTATTTAGTGCATAAATTGGCTTTAGATTGGTGAGCACTTTATGTCTAACGCATATGAAAGGGGCTAATCCCCTCTTGAATAATGGCAGTCAAGCGTTGTACCCAGATGGGGCAGTTCTGAAAACTGGGTATTTGTTTACTAGAGTCCCAAAATGACATAACCATTAAACAGTTTATTATATTTTTCATCTGCTCTGGAAACCTTTCACATTTGTTAGCTATCCGGTCAAATGATGGTAAGGTAACCCCCCCTTTACAAAAAAAAAAAAAAAAAAAAATGTGGAAAAAGGCAGATGGTGTGAGTCATCCAGTCGGTCAGCTTCGAGGTATGACGGTGCCATTTCAAACGAATGATGATGATGAATGATTAATAAACACTATTTCAAACGAGTGACGCTACTATCGAGTAATATGAAAAGATGTTAAACGGCAGTTAGGACAGTTTTCTGGGGTATTTCCATGTGTTTGGCCGATTTTTATGTTGCTAAAGGGATTTTCCTCCCGATTCTAGTTAGGGAGGTTACTGCTCTTCTAGCTTTAGATTAGATTAAGTTAGTTAGATCCCAGTACTAGGTAAGTTTTGACCGATTTTGATGTTGATTTTTGCTGCAAATTCAAATTTGCAAGTGTGGGTCGGAGGAAGATTTTCACCCGGGAATGAAAGATGTAGAGCCAAAGAATTCGATGATACAATCTCTACCACTAAAGTCAGCTAGCAGTTATAAGGAATTTTGGGAAAGAAATGCAATAGCTAATTGCATTTCTGGCCTTGCTGAGTGATTCATTACGAGAGTTTTATTTATTTTCTTTCATTATATCACTCCTGCAATCTCTCACATGTTTTAGCCTTACCATCAAATGAACGGCATACCCCAGACTATAAGTAGTGAATGGACTGGAGATAGTTATTGGTTTCATGAAAATTCGCCAGATTCCGGATACATAATGAATGAATACACATATTCGCTCTGTGAATATCTCAGTGCGGTCCAGATCTTAGACAGATTTACATTTACAATAATTCTTAGATGTTACTAAGATAATGAAAAACGCGTCATCTCGCGAAGAGAACAATTAGTGAACTAATTCCTTCCAGAGTGAACTCAACGAAAATAGAATTCTGCCTTTGTGCAAATACTGTTAGAAACGAGTAAATATATTCATAGAGCGGAACATCTGTTTAATTTGTTTTTAACTCTTGTTGTGGGTTTTGTGACATTTCCTACGTCTTCCAATCGGTTTCTATATTCTGCCAAGTTTGCCGGTCAGGTAAGTGACTCGTTTAGAATATGCGCATATTCAAGATTATAAAGGTATTATAATAAAAATAAATATCACAGCTGAGGAAACAAGTCACCATTTATAGAACCTAAGGAGTCAATTTCTGTCGTTTGGAAGGCTACTTGAAATTTTGACTCGATGTCGTTCCGAGATACTCACGCCCAAAAGTTTCCATTTCAACTTTCTTCCGATAAACATTTCGCTGCCAAGTTAGTCCTCGGGTGGACTTCGAAATCCAAATTCGTTGCTACACTTATTTCGGAGTTTCATTTCCTGCCTACTCTTTGGTCTCTTCCATTTCTGCATACTATTTATTCCAGAGTTTGTTTTTCTTACTATTGTTGGTCCTCTTATGGTTACTTCTCAGGCACTCCATCCGTCTCTCTCTCTCTCTCTCTCTCTCTCTCTCTCTCTCTCTCTCTCTCTCTCTCTCTCTCCGCTCTTAGTATTCGTCGGCGCCCGGCCTGGAGAAGAGGAGAACAATGCAGACATAAATAATCTCCTTTTCCAGCAGGCGTCGAGTCTTAAGCTACGCTGAGGATGATGGTGGTGGAATGGAAGCTTTCCTTCTTTTGTTTAATCTTCCCCTCGAAGTGGAGTTGCGTCGAGAAATAACTAGCTTTCCCTATGCACAGCTTTAAGTAATATTTTAAAACCTCGTGAAAGACGTTGTGTAATTTTGTTCTAATGGCTTTTCATTCGATTTTTGTCTTAATTGTCCTTTCGGTGGATTTTTTTTCGAGTAACGATTTTGATATTCCTTTCCGCACCATCGGTAATGGCATTTTTCGATCTAGGCATCAGGTCATCAGACAGAACTTTCATAAATCCAAACGAAACAAAGGTTTCCATACTTAATTAAGTAAGTTCATGAAGGGAGATAAGGACAGGATCAATGGCAGAAGGTTGATTTAGGCTTAATGTTGGTTGATGATGACGACGTTTAAGGTGAAATCTACCAGATGGAGGGAAAATGAACGACCCCAGATTTTTTTCAGATTATTTGATGTTTGAATTTTTTACGAACCATTCTCTACAAAGGTTCAATAACGAAGGTAAAATGATGACTTGCTGTCATATATATTCTGAAGACTCGTCATCGGTGTCGGGAAGGGCATGAGTCGTTGGTGCCCTGGCAACTGCATAGACCCATGTGTCAAGTGGTCAAAGAATAACCTACGTTTGCTGCGTTTCAGATCAATACGTAGGTTTTTGATGTCCTCTTCTTTTGTTGCACTCTTGTTAAAAAAAAAAAAAAAAAAAAAAAAAAAAAAAAAAAAAAAAAAAAAAAAAAGAGGTTACGGATGTGAGTGCAACTTCCACTGTCCTACCTATGATCCTGTATTAATATATAGACTATGGCTCTGTTCAAATATGATTCAACGCTTTACCCCTACCGTTCGTATTCTGACTGTACTGAAATTTATCCCTAACCAGCAACCTCTTCTACGTTTCTTTTAATCTTTTTTCTTCTCGGCTTCTGCCACTTTTCCTCACCTTTTCTTCCGGTGTTACTAACCCAGAGGTAATGTTTACTCCCCCCCCCCCCTCTACTACTGCTATTCAGTATTTAGTATGTTTTTTTTACACATATATTTTTAGTTCTCGAGGAAAGTAAAGGTAGCTTATCGCTGTTACTGGAAGGTATATGATTCAAAAACTGCTTATTTACTGTACAAACAATGTTAAAGGAAAAGGCTTGTGTAAACTAATTTTCGAAATGGGGGAGAAATTTTCTTCCCCTGTGTATTGAGGGCCATAGTTTTTGAACTCTAAAAAATGATAAACTTAAGTTAGGGCACGGATAGGGAATCAGAAGACATCGAATTTCGTAAACTGAAGTCACCATCAAAGCTTTATCAGCTACAAAATTTATCTACTGGAATTGGATGACAAAATGTATGATGAAGCTTGCTGGTTATCGAAAATAAGTTGCAAGAGAACATTGACAAATTAAGCTGTCGGGACTAATAAGCCCTCTTGAAACTGGACATAATGTCTTAGTTCTTACAATAAAATGGTAAAAAAATGGAAATGATGAGAATATGAAATTTCACCTTCGCAAGGTTGGGCGTGCAGGAATACCATTTGTGAGCCTTAAGGGGCCCGTAGAAATAAGAAAAGAATGGCAATTTTGCAGGGAAATTGCCCAAAATTATGCTCTTGACAACACTATTTGACAACAGAAATTACTTCCTTTAAACCGACGTTAAAACTAGTCTGAATTTCGTAAATTGTAGGAGGGTTATTTTATTATACATATATTGCAACTGTCATGGGCTTTAGGGCTTCATTTTTGGTACAGTCATTAAGAGCATTACGATAGGTCCAGCAATTTTGGGAGAGTTTTACCTGTTATCTGTGCCAAAACCTTTTAAATAAATGATTTTCCAAATGTTAATGTTACTTTCTAAGCGGTGTCAAGTAAAGTAACTGTTTAAGGTGTTGTTTAGTGAAACTGACTTGCTTCACGATGGAATCCTACAGGCTTCAGTCCTGATAAGCGGAAATTTTACAGTTTTGAACAATAAAAGGAAAACGGAAAGGAAAAGGAATCTAGCTAATGGCTCCTTGGGTTTCAAGTCTTCACAGAATACTCATAAAATGTGCCGTTTCATCCGCATAACAAGAATTTGGAAAGCGAAAATCAGGTTGTTTTGTCGAGAACATTTTCCAGAATGAAAGTCTAGTTAGATTTATATTCTAGAAATAGCTAGACAGTGTTGAGCAATATTACTGTTTTACCGAATCCTTTTACAATGTTTAGATAGCTCTTGTATAACAGCGAAAATTAAAGGAACCATATATATAGCCCGTCGAAAAAGAATAAATAAATAAGTAAAAATCTTACGCAATCTTTTTAGAAACTGGAAACTGAAAATGCTTAGCGTTTTGTAGAGCAAAACTTTGTAACATAAATGGCTCCATTAGCACGTACAGAAAATGGCAAGAAGAGTAATCTTTCATTCAAATAGAAACATGGCCGGCTAGCGGTTGGAGTATATATATAACTTGAAACTTTCATATGGTTGTGGCAGAGAAACTGGCAGGTCGAAATTCCCAGTATGATAACACTTACGACATGATGTATTTACATAACTTTTGTGAAAGTCATAAAATCATTTGCTAAGCAGGATTGCAGTGAATGGAAAGACAACGTGAATGAAGAAGGGAAACCGAATGAAGTATAAAACAAAGACGAAAGTAGCAAATACGTTAAGATTATAAGTCAACAAAACAAAATATACAAAAGTAAATAACAGTGGCGAAGTAGCCTGAATAAAAGAATGAAAGAGTGCTCCTTAGTTTGCAAGGATCAACATCCTAACTCATTTTGGAAAAGAAAAAATGAATTGCATTGGCAGCTAGTATAATGAACAGAAACAGAAATTGCATCATTAGTTACTATTCGAGGCTTTCTGCCACATTTATGAGGGAAGATCGGTAGAATGAAACGAGAAACTATTATTTAAAAATCGTTTGCTGTTTTCGATTAAAATTTTACCAGAAATTCTCTTAATGAACCACAGCATAGGGCTGTGCGCTCCTGTGGTTGCAGCTGTAAATTTAGAAATTGGGGTATTGTTAGACTTTTTTTTGTTTTTACATTTTCTGGCCAAATACCTGTATAATAATATCTATTATCATCAATGTCGCCTACTATCTTCATTACACTTGCTCAATTCTACTTCTTTATTTCTTTAATCTTATCGTAAAGTAAACTTAGATGACAAAAGTACAAAATTTACCGTGACTTTGTTATTACACAGCTGACAGCAAACGTAGTGTCTCAGATATGATTGCTAAAAATTGCAGGACGCCTGGAATACATAGGGAAGTGAAGCAGTAGAGATCAACATGATTGATTCCAGAGTTTACAGTCCTTAGTATCGAGAGAGCCTGATGACTTGAAAACAGGGTCAAACTTGTTATGGGTCTTAGGATCAGCTTTAGATATCATTCCTTTAGAAAAGCTTGTATTTTGTTTTATCAAGATAGGATTTTAATATTCAGGGACAACAGTGAAAAGTTTTCCAAGATATGAAACGATTTCTTGTTGAGAAGATTGAAAAGCCATGCATGCCAAAGAGCCACCTGAGACGAGACGTCACTATGTATTCTAAAAACATAAATTTCTAACAAGCAAACTTAGCCAATCTTGCGTTGCTATGATCTTCGTAAGATTTAAAAAAATCTGTTTTCTTATAAGCTCAAAATGTTAATAAAGGTGAGAGACAAAAGTTTTGTAATAAAACAAATATTTCGTTATGGCGACATTTGAGGCTTCACAAGATTTGATTGATATTGTCATTGTAACGAACATTCCTAAAAGATTTTAGGAATGTGGTAAACCTTCTTCCCGAGTAAGGCAGTGGGCAGAAGAGGTTGCAACAGCATGTCCACAGTGATATTCGTTCATGAACTTCTTGGAAGATATAATACTTCATCAATAGAGAAATGCTGTTACATCTTATTACAGCATGGTACCAACATCATTTCCTGTTAGACAACACAATCTGAACGTGCTTAAAATGATAATTACTGTTTACATTCTTGTCATGCTTGATATCCTTTGAGTTGGTTTCTTAGCATACTTGGTAAATATGTCTGCGTCCTTGACAACAGCGGTCAGAAATACAGGCTGCCTATTAGGCTTGGCGTGAAGCTGCATAGATATATGAGATGTCGGAAGGGTAAAGATTAAAGGGTAGGGTGGCATATTTTGCTTATAAAAGGCCTAATCTTCATATTGCAAGAGGATGAGCAATGTCATAAGGTCAAAGAAATGACTAAATTTCAAGAAATTCTCGTCTCTGCCAGTTAAGTATGGAGATTAAATGATAACCGGTTACAATGTTTTAGGCCATGATTTATCATATATTCAACTAAAAGGTCCATTAAGAACTTCATTATGTAAATTATGATTTGTTACTTCTACACACTTGACTTTTTTATATTTATAAATAGTAACTTACAAAATCACTAAATCTTGGAAATATCTTGTACTCAACGTGATGTCGACATCTATACATATTATATATATATATATATATATATATATATATATATATATATATATATATATATATATATGTTATTTCTAAGGATAAATCCTTTTCCCAAGCAAACTTTCCAACCCATAGTAATATTGATATAGAGAAAATAAGAATAGAATTAATTCTTCTCATTTTGATTACAACAACGGGTATCATTCACCCCTTTCATTAATGCTCTCCCTCGCTGCCTTCCTGGGTAATCCTTAATCCCTCTCTCTGTTCAAAGTGACTGCCGAAACAATTCCTTTTTCTAGGTGCTCATCTTTGCCGGAAGCGGATTACTGGAAAAGGAAGATTTGGAAAGAGAACGTGTTGGCCCACAAACTCCCAAAACATGTGCTTTGGCCACCATGATTTTTGCCAGGTGACCTCACCATCACGTGACCTGTCGACTTCAATGCCATTTATGCCCAAAACTCATCCTCGCCTGAGGTTATTTAAGGGCCAGAGACTGGAGTCTCTCCCTCCTCAGAACGCTGCTGGACTCACCAGAGGACACAGAGTCCACTTTGCCTGTCCCTTGTATCCTCCCCCCATCGCCAGTGCCCAATGGAAGAGCACATGGTCAGGATTTACAAAGATACAGTACTGGAATAAGGTTTCTTTTTAGGCAGTGACAATTCAATTATTTTCTGCATTTCCATTGTGTGAAGACCCACTGTGATTTGTATTGAATTATCAAGTGTTAAAGTAATTGTGCATTTAATTGCTGTAGAACTGAGTTGTCTTGGCATCGTTTATGCACTATCCCAGTTCCTTTTTGTCTGCGTTAGTGTTTCTTGCAAGTAACCATCTTGCATATGGTTGCAGATCGGTTGTGGCTGTGGACCATCTCTTTAGTTCTATCTCATGTGCAATGGCCTTATGCCATCCCTATTTTAATCCCCCCACATGCGACGCTCCATCTGTTAAGAGGACATCGACGTAGAATAGTGATTCTGTATATGATTCATTCATTTAGTAGGACTGTTATTCTCTGCCCAGTCATTCCATCGTCTTCTGATGTGTTTGTTTATGTAAATATAATTAAGGGAACCTTTTGTATTTACGTAGGCTTTACCTCATTTGAAGAGGGCCCGAGCCATTATTTCCCTTGATTAATTATTGCTAAGGATCTGCTCAAACAAGCTTACTTGTCAGATCTTCCAGGAATTTAAGGTAGTTTCTTGGTGACTATAATGAACTTCCTGTGAACATCCGTTGTATCCAGAATTCCCGTAAGCATGTAGAGTAGTTTCATATAGATATGTATTCATTATATGAATGAATACATACATTCATGGGTGGGTGGTACGGGAGATATGCCCAGCTTCTTGCCAATAAACACAGTCTTTCCTTGATTCATGTAGAATCACAGTCCAAAAATCTAAGGTAATGTTCTGGTGTAAAGTACCTTGTATGAAAAGGGCTGCTGAGTATTCTGTTTTTCAAAAAGAAAAGTAAACAAATAAAAAATGCGGCTCATGAAGCTTTCAGCCACGGCCCTATGGTGTCCTGTCCAATAGCGTTGCTAGACGGACGATCATGGCTAAATTTAACCTTTTATAAAATAAAACCTACTGAGGCTAGAGGGCTGTAGTTTGGTATGTTTGATGATTGGAGGGTGGATTTTCAAAATCATACCAATTTGCAGGCCTCTAGCCGCAGTAGTTCTTAAGGCCTGAGGGAGGACAGAAAATGCGCGGACGGACAGACAAAGCCAACTCAATAGCTTGTCTTTACAGAAAACTGAAAAAAGGTATGAAAGGAAGGTTGAGTGTTGAAGCGGCAAACAGCAACCCTGTGTCTTCCCTACGAAATTTGATTTCTAAATTGTGTAGACGTTGTTACTTTTTCCCTGATCCTCGGGATTTTGTATTTTTACTCCTTTTTCATTATTTGTTTGTTTGTTTCATAGAACAGTTGCATTTCGCAATGAGGGGAGATATAGATATTAACGACTGTCTCTTTCGAGGAAAACAAATGGTCGAGTTCTAAAGACATGTTGAAAAGAATGCTAAGGAGATATGGACATAAAATTTTTAATATTTGGGTGATTTGCTTTATTATGACCCTCTCTCTCTCTCTCTCTCTCTCTCTCTCTCTCTCTCTCTCTCTCTCTTGGTTAACCCCTACTCCCTCCTTTGGTCTGATCGTTTCTGATTCTCTGTAAACTTCCTTCATTCTCAATTCGAACGTCTTTGGCTTTAGTTGTGGCAGTAAATGAGTCAGATATAGATGTCCCATTCATTACGGCAAATTCTCTCTGCTGTTGCCTTGTAGCGCAAGTGCCAGCGTTCACCTCATTTGAATTACTGCTGGTCAGTCTTCAAGACGGATGATTTATGTACTTGATTGTTAGTCGACTGCCGTGGAGATTTCAGTATTCAGCTAGACTTTGTATCATATTTTTCACTGACAAACGCTAGTCCGTTAACTACTTCATCTCCGACCTGCAGTTGTAAAACCACTTGTTAGATAATTCTCTCTCTCTCTCTCTCTCTCTCTCTCTCTCTCTCTCTCTCTCTCTCTCTCTCTCTCTCTCTCTCTCTCTCTCTCTCTCTCTCTCCAGAAAGAAAGGAATACAAATTTTATCTGATAATTATCCGAGGGCCCAGCATTGCCCAGGCTAAAAAGGAATACAATAAAAGATTATTGTATTCCTTGCGAAACATTGATTTCATGTAAGAAATGAAATGATTTTCCACGCGCTTTTGACAGTTTGGTGTTGAATGAAATGAGCTGTAGAGACACCTAAAATTAATAGTAAATACATTAAATTAATTGTTTAAATTACATTAGGAAATTCATACATATTAGATAAGACACATAAAAGTAAAACTGCAAACAACTTTAATTTCTTTTGAAATTTTCTTTTGTAATTTTTTTTTCAGTCTTCGTAACTTGATGGAATAATTTTTTAAATAAATGGTGACTGGAAGATTGGAACCCATGAAAGATGATGAATATCTTTTAAAATCAATTTTAAAATGAGTGTAAACTGGGGTGTTTAGAAGCAAACCACTTTTTGAAAATGCCGACTTTGACTTTATCGGCCTCCTGGCTGCTATTTCAATGGCCTAATCAACCCCAAGAGACCCATATAAGTGAATGCAGTATCTACCATCTTTCATATTTAGAACAAAAAAATTTTGTTTCAAAATATAAAGAATAACTCGCGTAAGATCAGACATGAAGTTTTTGAGAAATGTTCCCGTGAGGCGAAAATCCCATTTTCTCACTTTATTTATAGTTGAGAATATCGTATGTAGCCAAGTCCATACCGATACGTGTCACTGTCAAACAAATTATGTTGAAATTTTTAACTTGAAGGCGACGACTGTACAAGCTGTAATGCAGCTGTTTGGGAGAAGTAGAAAGACTTTCACACACACTCACACCTACATAGACTTTCTCCTATATAAAGAATAAAAGTATATTGAATTTATGAAATGAAATGAAAACAGTTCTAGTTACAAAATTGCAATGAGATTCCCTTTGGGAAGCCCAATTCTAGAAATAATGCTACATATCTAGCAACTGAAACAATGCAGCTGGAAAATGAAGTTTTTAACGAACCATGAAATCAGTTTGCTGCTGCAATTTCCTCTTTTTATCCTAATGTAACTGTTTTTTATTCTTCTCTTTAGAGGAAAGTTAAAATTCTCTTCCTACATTTATTAGGAAGGAAGCGCATTGTTTCTTTCACATGTGAGAAGACAAATTATATAGGATTGATGAGGTTACGCTATTTTGCTTTCCAGCAACAATATAGTCGTGTTCCAAAGCATAAAAAAAGGAAGTAAATTTGCATATATATATATATATATATATATATAGTATATATATATATGTATATATATACATATATACATATATACTATATATATATATAGATATATAGTATATATATATACTATATATATATATATATATATATATATACATATATATATAGTATATATGTATGATATATATATATATATATGATGTATAGTATATGTGATATAATATATATATATATATATGTATATATATATATTATATTTTATATATACATATGTGTGTATGTATGATAGTATAAATATATATATATATGTATATATATGTATATATATGATATATATATATATATATATATATATGTATATATATATATATATATATATATAACATATATATATATATATATATATATATATATATATATATATATATATAAATGCACCAAGCTACAAAATTAATGTCCTTTAACATCCAATTCCCTATACCTCGGAATGAATATATTTTCATATATGTTAACCGAAAGGGAATTTTTCAGTTGATAATAATTTTTTCATCTCGTGTGGTCCGAACCAGCGCCCAGTGGACAGAGAGAAATCAGGACTTCGGTGAGTTAAGAACTCGGTTAACAAGTGAGGTATAAGTTCATACCGATTCCGACCTTACAAATCACTGTCGAACTCTGTCGAACTCGGGTATTTGTAAATAGAATCGATATCCAACCCCCTCTGCTATGTTAGCGAAGTCGAACGTTTGCCGCACGTACCTAGTTCGAACCCACGAGAGGATGAAATTTTTATCAACTGGAAAATTCTCCTTCGGTTAACATATATGAAAATATATTCATTCCGAGGTAGAGGGAATTGGGTGTTAAAGGAAATTTGTAGCATGATGCATGTATATGAGTCATGGTGATGTGGTAAAAAAATTCATAATATGGCTACGTGCGGCAAACGTTCGACTTTGCTAACATGCCAGAGAGGTTTCTATATCGATTCTAATGACAAATACCTGAGTTCGACAGTGATTTGTAAGGTCAGAATCGATATCAAGTTATACATCACTTGTTAGCCGAGTCGATAACTTCACTGAAGTCCTGATTTCTCCTCTGTCCGCTGGGCGCTGGTTCGAACCCACGAGAGGACGAAATTGTTATCAACTGAAAAATTCCTCTTCGGTTATCATATATATATTCATTCCGAGGTAGAGAGAATTGGATATTAAAGGACATTTGTAGCTTGATGCATGTCTATGAATGACGGTGATGTGATAAAAGAATTCATACTCGTATATATACTATGATGAACTTGCAGTTTTTCTGTCCAGTATTAAGACTGCCCTACTGCAATTAAAACCACCGGTATGTAATTAATTTAGCACGTTTCAGATAATTAGTCTTGTAACAAGTGACCTGGAGTGCATACGAGATCTCATGAAAGGCCTCTAGGGACCCATAAATATAAAACTGACGAGAAAACGACGAGTTTGAGCTGCAGCCTCGGCTTGATTTAAGGTAAAGGCAGATAAATGTAGAAGAAAATAGGAGAAAGAGATATTTATACTATTATAGTTAGGTACCGGTTGGGAATCAATATTAGGGCTCAATATATTCTCCCACTTTCCTCCATATTTACCTGTGTTCACACCCGAAGCAATAAGCGTTCCTCTCGATTCAGATGTTCGATTCCGTCGCGAGCCAGATTTTTTTTTATTTCACACATCATTTGTGTTATTTCCATCATACTTACTCTGAAGATATCAGTCGGATGGAATGATGGAAACTGAACCCCTGGGGGATCAGAAAGTTGGGCAAAACTCGATGATATGCAGGGCTTGCTGCTCTGCTCCGATGACTCCCTAGGTACCGCGCCGTCTGTCAAACACTCCAAGAAATTGACTTCCATTGCACAAGCGATCGTATGTTGATTTCCACCAATGGTTCTTGTGATCATAATGATACCTTTACCCATCGTGAAGTACGAGATGCGACAAGTACACGCATGTATAGTTAATTAAAACCCGATTTTTTTGCCACTGCATCAGCGCCTTTGTTTTTCTTGCATTTTTTGTACAAGTTCTCGTTCCGTTTCTTTCTTTTATTTCTTTCTCCCTTAATGAAAGAGAAGAAGGTTAGGCAAACTGGGTCGAGCGACCGCTACACGATTTAGAACTCTCCTAGATTCCCTGATTGGCCGGAAGGGGAACTCAGGAGCATGCAGTCGCATTCAGCCTCCGGCTTTCTCTGTCGGGAATCTGCGGCCAAAAAGGGACCGAGGACTCTCTTTTATCTGTTGGGAAGTTTTCTCCTCAAGTTTACCTTTAAATGTCTTTGCGTCAGATTGCAGGATATGACACCCACGCGCCAACTCGAGATAAAACTTTGAAGTCTTGTGTCTTTTATTTTATTTAATTTTGCTCCAATGAGTTTCCAACGAAAGGTATATATCAGTTTTTTTGTGTCCCTAAGCAAATTTATAGAAAGATTTTGCTTTTGACATTACTATAAAATTTTGGAAAGGTTGTTTCAAGCCTTCAGTGTTATTCGCCTATATAAGGATTTAATTTAAATATAGGTGTTTATGGAAATAAAAAAAAATGGGCAGGGCCGGCTGCATCTATATCTTAAAAACTAAACAGAGAATCTTCTTGGTAATAGTCTCATTATGTTTCCCACACCGAAATTACCTATAAGATACTTCATACAACTAACCTAATCTAACCTAGGGGCATGGCAAAAAACCGGGGTTAGTACAATACTAGTATACATCTCTGGAATTTGCGGGCCGGTTCAGCCTTCGTTGGAGGTAGGAATTCATCATAAAGGATGCCGGTATTTTGGAAGTGATGCATTAGATTCGTGTGCGTAAATATATGGAATGCACACAAAACACTTGACGTTTAGAAGGGAAAATTTCCTTCAAGTTGTGGTTGTAATTTTTTGGTAAATTCGTTCACTGAAAAAGTTTGTGCAGGAGCGAAGGTTGGATCAAGGCATGTAGCTACTTCATCGGGTAACCCTGGTTTCATATTCTAATCTTTATTAGCGTTGCATCTTATTCTTTCTGTTGACGTGTGCATGATTGTGTATATTCAGTCACTCTCAGATTCTCTCATATTTTCTTGGAAAAATAACTCTGTAATATTAAGCCCAGGTTTTGAAAATTAATTCTTCAGTGTCAGAACTCATGATTATGATTACAGAATTGTTTGTTAATGTGTCCATGTAAAGTAGGCATGTGTGTATCTTACGATGATATACGCTCCCGTCAGATCTCGTTCTTATACATACATACATACATACATAAATAAATCAGTGTGACTGATTTGCATTATGTTATCACCGGCGCAGTACGTTTATTCTTTCGTTTCCAAAATGTATTTTGCTAATTACAAAACTTCGTTACAACTATTTTGTGTTCAGATGGGTGAGTTGTGGCAATATATTTTCCGTTTTCATGTCGAGGATGAAAATCATTCATTTTTTATTTATTTATTTGTATTTTGTTTCTTTGAAATAGGGGACTGACTGCAGTGATTGATTTTCCCTTTGAATGTTATGGAATACCGTGGAACCGTTGCCATCAGTATGAAAAAGTTCTGTCGCTGAGGAATGTCACAATTGTTTCGTGAAATTGTCAGATAACTGAATCAGATCCTATTTCTTCTGAAGTATTCCTTATGCTTTAAAATGGTTTTAATTTGGTTAATATGCGATTAAGACAATCATTAGCTACATGTGCACTTGCTTTGATGTTTGTCATCATTTTACTTGAAAATCAGTACGCGTGACCTGCTAGGATAAAGGGTAACAGGTCTGATACAGTAAGTAAGTGACAGTAACTTAATAATGTGGGGTAGCCCATTCGACACTTGCTAATTAAACAGGCCAAGTAGAAACCGGTACTGAGATTACCGACCGGCACGGAGAGGGGATTAACGATGATTCACCTTTTGGTCCCGGTCAGCTGCGCCAATATTGGACCATGGCCCACCTTTACGTGATTCACCAGCTGTAATTGAGTAAGCTGATATGTTAGTATCATACTTCCTTGTGTACCGAACGCACGTGTATGAGTAGTGTCATTCAAAGCACTATGACAGCGCCGTGCCGAGTCAGTTTATAGTAGATGTTCAAACGGTAAAGACTAGAGATAAAGATTTTCGATTTCCTCAGGAGAAATTCTGAATGTGCTGTGATATGTTTTGTTCATTTCCAACTACCGCATTATATGTACTAGCAATTTACCAATCCTTACTAAAAGCATATTTATCTGCTGCTTCATATAAGTGACTCGCTAGTGTTTTTTAACTATTATGCAAGATAAATTCGTAAAGTAATAAGTCTACGGGCATAACCAACTCCCTTTTAACGCGCAGAACCAGCTCCGTTTCAGGGAATCCCTTGTCACCCCCACCCCCTTCGGAGGGGGTTGGGAGGAGGTAGGATGAAACCCCATTATAAACCATCTTTGGGGCCCCCGTTACAACCCTGCCAAGTTTCATGCCCATCGGACCAGCCGTTTGGGCGTGATTGAATGACAGACGGATGGAGAGACGTAACGCCCATTATAGAAGGGAATCGCCGTGGCTGAATATTGAAGGCCATAGAAACAACCGACTTTTGAAGGAAGATTCTTTGCGCCTCTTCATTTGCCAGATAGCTAGATTAACCTTCAAACTGTACCTGTGTGCTAATGAAAAAGTTAATATTTGAAATTCAATATATAAAAAGACTGTGCATATGGATGTATATAATTTTATCGTGCAAATGATCTATAGATCCGCTGTGCTTTTTGAAAAACACGTGCACCTTGGATACTATAATGTCATACTAGTGTTATTATTTTAGATTAAGCATCCTTGGGCTGGCATGGGCTCTCGCTCCTAGAGCAGCCCGTAAATTATAGACAGCGTTTAATGGACTTCTTGGAAATTTAGAAATAGAAATCTCGTTCATTAAGGCATCTGTATTCAGATAGAGATTTTGAACAAGCATAAGCAAATGTGCAGTGAAGAATTATTCATTTAAAGGGGTAAAATTAGTAATTATCCAAAACTTTAAAAAAGGGCCACCTCTATGTCTAACATGAACGATAGCAGACGACTTTAGAGGTAGGTAACCAGTAGTTTTCACCAAAAAAAGGGGAAATGCCATTTGGTTTAACCACTCCTTGAACAACAAGGTTGAGTAAATGATTCTTAATTTCACAAGTTTGCAGATAGATTAGACAGTTGAGTTGAAAGAAAAAAGAAAAAATGAACTTACCCTCCAGACTTCTAGGCTGGATTCTTCAACAAAATGACTGAAAATGATTCATAAACAGTCAATTTGCTCTTGCGAAATAGGTATTTGTCTTCGTTGCAAGATAAATCACGAAATGAAAGTATCAGAAATTCAGTTTGCTTACAAATAACTGTCATTATCAGTTTTAATTACATTCAAAATGATAAACTACGACGTAGCTATGTTTTGACGGGCGAATTTTCGACAGGCTTAAGTCTCTTATGCCAAGAATGTATGAGGATTTCTCTTTTAAACTACCATCTTTCCAGGTTTTCCGCTTGATCCATCCAAGATCTAGAATTCCATTAAGAGGGACTCTTCTGGGTATTGGGTGCTCAATGATTAACGCCTTCTGTGGCCAGGCTCTCAATGGAAATTTGCTGTAGTCAACAAGCTGCAGTACTATCGTTCAGGGAAGACTCCAAGACGTGTTCTGATAGAATAGCCCGAGAAATGGTAAACAACCATACAAGTATGTCATTGCTGAGAAAATTAATATCTGTCCTGTACAGTACGAGACTCCTCAGAATTTATTCAATTCATTGGTGAGGGAGCAGAGTTAAGTAAATCAACTCTACATAGCATCTGCAGTAAAACTGTTGAGACCGAAAACCAAAACACATTTCCTGTGTTCTACGAGAAAAAATGGAAAAGATCACGTGTCCTCTTCGAAAAACAGTACTAAATGTTTGAATTTGAGCGGAATTTCCTACACTTGGAAATATTTGAAGTTGAAGAAAAGATAAGATTTAAAGGAAGGGAAAGATCTCTGTGTAAAGGTTTCAAATAAATCAAGTCCAAATATAGAATTCAGTGTGATTTCATATACGTTGCCGAAAACGGCAAAAAGATGCCGTAACAACAGACTTCTGTGCGAACCAACTTACTGATTGATTTGCAGTCGATAAAGCATTTTCAGTCGAGGTTTCCTCTTAAAACCTGTTCTTATCTCGTAATTATGAAAATATCTTCACTGTAATTTTATTGATCATAAACCCAGTTCTTTTCTACTGGAAATGCAATATAAAAGAATGATTAAAAAATTTTATACTTCATATTACTACCGGATGAATTTGCATATATCACAAATACATCTTGAATAATAAACGTATTTTGTATGATCTAGATCTTGTTTAACATTAAGAATGTAATTCATTTTTCTTCCCATGTAAATAGATTACTTTAAATGTCCGGGAAACTTTGTATGTAGAAATGAGATGCCAATGTGATTAAAAACTAAGTCACATCTAATTAAGATATAGGCATAATGAGTTCCTTATTGTTTTTTCTCGCGCTTTCACATATTTTAGGTTTTACATGAACTTACTCGGACCCCCTCCCCCCGCGCTTTTTTTTTTTTCTTTTTTAAGTTCATTATGATCAGTCTCCATTTTGTATATGAACAAATTCAAACACGTATAACAGAAGTGCAATCAATGATAGAAGGCTAAAAACGAATTTATGAAGCCAGCCTAAGAAGAGATTCGGAGATCCTGAAAGGAAAATGGCCTCTATTAACGAGGATAGGCTTTAAAGCCATAGAAGGAAGTGGCCACTGGTCGCGGGTGAGTCCTCCTAAATTTGCCGGTTCGGTAGTGCACAAAACTGAACTTACCAAGAAATAATAGCGCTGATTAATGGAAAAGCCCAGTGACTGAGTAAAGACATACATTAATGTTAAAGTATTTTTGGGATTACTGACTATAACCAGCACGTTTATACTTGCCGTCGTCCAGCTCGGGCAGCTTTTCTTACTACAGTTTCCCATTCAAAGAGAATGAAGGTTCCTTGGAACGAACGCCGGGACGGTGATGTCCCAGAAGTCGGGACTTACCATTTCAAGTGAATATTATATATTACCGTGTGTGTGTGTGTGTTGTTTTTTTTTTTTTTTTTTTTTTTTTTAGCACACTTTACCAGCATAACATTGTTATCTAGCGACTTCAAGCTTTGGCACTTAGCGATAACATTAACATGTGCTGCCGTAAATTCTTCAAGTACTTGATTTCTTTCATTTTACTTTTTCACATCTCGGGTAATTTGTTCTTGGTGTAGAAGAACGTTCTTTCTATAGGATTTAGGGATGCTCTTGATAGTTCACTTCCGGCTGGAATGTCATTCAGTTTTTCCGACGCTTTAGCGATTGTTTCATTCAACTACGTCAAGCAAATTGTAACTCATTCTTGAATTTCATGTTCACAGAGTGTATGGTCTTCAATTGAACACGGAGGTACATATCAGTGTTTTTTTTTTTATTGACGTTTCTTTCCTTAGCAACTAAATTATATATTTTACACCTACGTTTGCGAGTAGGATAGATAAATAACTAGACAGATAAGTTCACATATATAGATAGGTAGAAGATTGATATATCAATAGATAGTTTGTGTTTATATTGCCTGGTAATTAATTTCTGTGTGATGTATTGTAAACCCAAACTTTGAAGCTTCTTCTTGTTTAATATTTCAAGCATTCTAGCCTTGAATTTTACGAGCTTGATTTTTATTAATTGCAAGGAAATCATATCTGATAAGGCGTATGATTTTCCCGTTTTGTCGAGAAGAAACACTGTAATATTCAATCCTTGATATTTATTTCTAACTACCGTAATTATATTTATTACCTGAATGTAGAAAGGATGAGCTGCAAGCTGGCTTGACATAGTATGTGTGGGAGGTCGTTATCGTCGACTTTCCAAGTACCTTAGTTTTCCCCAGACAGGAATTGAAGCAATATTGCCCAGTCTGTGATGTACGTGCAAACTGTAGTGTACGAATCTTTGATTAAGTGGGATGTAGCTTTAGATTTTCGAAAACTCTCGTCATTTGTAGTTAGTTCCTTTGGTCCATTCATATTTCACTTTAAGCCTGTTGTTGGATGCAGAACATGTTCAAGTGACATGAAGGGATGGATGCTTTGCCTGTTGATGAATGCATACTGTCGAAATGACGTAAGGGAAAGGGTGTCTGCTTTTGAATGGAGGGGTGCTGTCGCAGTTCTTGAAGGCGAACGTACTCAAGCGACATAAAGGAGTTCTGTACATGGCATTATGTATATGCGGAACAATTTGAAGTGACATGAAAGGCGGAGGTGTGTGTTATTGAAGGGTCATAAAAGGTTAACAGGGGTTTGTAGAGGCCGTTGGAAGGGGGATGCTGGCCAGGCATTTTGGGCGCTAATGCATTTCATTCGCATCAGGTTTTCCCCAACTTATCGAGCGTTACTGAATCTGTAGTCTCTGTCACGAGATTTGTGGAAAATCCGAAAAGAACTGTCTTCTGGTTGTATCGTCTCTTTATCTTCTTTATTCAGAACCAAAAGATGTTTTAGTGCAGTTGAAAAAAAAAATAAAAATCTTCAGTGTGACAGTTGTGCTGATTCTTGATAAAATGACAATCACAACACGAATAGTACCAAAGCATAATCTAATACAAAATGTATGAAACGTAAGGTATCAATATTATATCTTTTCAGTGTGTAGCAACTATTCCCAACTGGCAATAAAATTCACGTTTAGAACTGCGATCCTTTGGCCCGGGTGAAGTTTCTCTCTCCTTTGGCCTCTTTAGAGAGTGCTCAATGAAGGTAGTACCTACGTACTCGTACATAGTACTTGGTCCGAAGTTCGGGACGGTACGTCACGTCACTAGAGTCGGACATGCCGTCGTAAACCTCTCTAATCTTCCCATGATTTTTTACGATATGGACTGATGAGCAGTTTTATAAGCTCCTGTCAATTGAGACTCAATACGCTATTGTAAGTAACAGTAAATGATGCCATAAAGACCCATTGAAAGAGGGAAATGAAAAATGCAGCAAAGTTATACAGCTCAGAAAACTGCAGGAAAGTAAATGATATACATAAGATATTATACTAATAAATGTGGATGGGATAAATTCGTTTGAATTTGGTATCTATCAATATAATTTAAAACTTACTCGACCATGAATTCATTGGAGAAAAAACGTTATCAGTTGGAATTTTCATTTTACATTTTTATGCATGGAAGTTTTATCCACCTTTTCATGCGTGGGTTCAAGGGTAAGCAGAGAAAGGGGATAGCAGCACTCTTCACTCCGAAGATAGGAAACATCAAATAAAATATTGAATGATATGTAAGCGAAATGTTAATACAGTACTCGAGAAAATGGATATTTTTGTCCACTTGATAAACTACAGCTGGAGGAGAGACATTCTGCTTAGGTAGACGAGAGCTTCTGTATCGGCACTAGGCACAACTATAGATTTTCACTCATAAGTTTTAATTCTCTCTCTACTTGTGATTCTGGTGTCCTTTCAAGTGTGTGCGAGTCCTATATGATTTCATGTGATATGAGATTCTATAAGTTTTAGGTTTCTATGACAATATGTGCCGAATAAATGCATGCAACTGTGTTATTTTAGGTGACAACAAATTAATGTTTCCGTTTCCAGATTTATCATTTTGTGAATATTGAAGATACTCTCTCGTGTTCGTCCAGCTGCTCTCGCCGCAGAAATGTGTCACTGCTTAATTCAGAATTACTGGCAAATGCCTTTCTGGAGACTCCCGTGTCAGTAGGGAATTTTGTTGCACCAAATCCGTTATTGGATTTTAAATTCATCGCTCGTTCTGTCTGTCCTTTCACCGCTCTTTCAAAGCAGAATCCAGAAGTCAGTCAGAAGGGAAATTAGCAAAGGAAGAGAGAGAGAGAGAGAGAGAGAGAGAGAGAGAGAGAGGAGTGAGAGATAGAGAGAGAGAGAGAGAGGAGAAGAGAGTATAGAGAGTAGAGAGAGAGAGAGAGAGAGAGAGAGAGAGAAGTATATTGCAAATAAAATTTTCGAATGTTAAAAAAGTGACTGAAAAATAATCTCTATTAAGGAATTGGCGAAATATGTTTTTATGATATTATGTGTGTGTCTGTGTCTGTCTGTGTCCATTAGATACCGGTCACGTGAAAATCCCATTCAGATAATTAACTTTTGGTCGGGATCAATGAAGGCTGGATGTTTTTTCGCCAAGCCTTCATCGATATCGGCCAAAACTTTATCACGTGGATGGGGTCACCCAATGAATGGTTAGAGCAAATTTGATCAAAATGCGTTTCTTTGTCCTGCAAAAATAAACTTGCGTGAAACTGGATTATATTTTCTCTGGGATTTATTATTATTATTATTATTATTATTATTATTATTATTATTATTATTATTATTATTATTATTATTATTATTATTATTATTATTATTATTATGGTACTAGTGCTCTCATACCGTAAATATGAGAGAGAGAGACAAAGTGATAGTTACGTTGTAGTAACCTCAATGTTGATTCGTGCCAGACCAAAGCTTTTTCATTCTGTTCACTAAACAAACAATGGCGAGAGAGATTGCCCCTCTTGGCCCCAAGGGGTGTGACGTACCATCCCAAAACCTAAACGAAGAATTCCTGGAACTTCATAGGCTTGCGGGAAGCCTTTAGCGGGTTTCGGTAGTTGACGTAAATGTAAATGGATAAGTAGATGGATGTACAATGCGTTATAAGAGCTTCTGCAGACCAACAGGTATAAGTATTTAATCATCTTCCGGAAGTAATGAAACACCTAAGGAAATTACGTCTTGTTTGTCAAATACAAGTAAGAAATATAACCTAACAGTAAAACACGAGGCAGCAATTAAGAATGATTGGAAAATACATATCTAGAGGCTACATATGCTAGCCTATCATTGTTTGAACACGTGGCCCGACCATGGCTCCCAATTAATAAAGAATGTTCGAGATCTAGCCTTCCCTAACAAGTCTAACTTTACCTTACTATGTGGGAAGATATTAATTACTTAACCAAAGCTTCAGACGTTAATGCCATACCACTTTTTTTTTATTTGTATAGTCGACTTTTTTAATTTCGCAAATTATACATGGTCCTCTATCTTGACAGAATTATTGAACTCGTGAGGTTTTATTCAAAATATTGGTAAATCCTGAATTGGAACGCAACTAATGCTTTGGATTTTGTCACAAGGCGCGGGAAGATGCTACATGATACCACTGTTAAGTGGAAATGGTAAATGAAGAGGTTCAATGGTAATCAGATCACATTAATGGTCTCTCCAACTAGACCGCAAGTTTGTTAATAACTGTGGAGGAGGGTCAGGAGTTTTGCATGGCAGCGTCGGAATGAAATGGGGCCTTGGAAATCGTCGTTTTTGTGAAAAATTGGTTTGACGTCAGTGTTACAGGTTGAAAGAACAGTTTATTTGCCAATGATATGTACTGGTCGGAACAAGTTTCCCTCTATGTAATTTTGCAATATTTTCTGTGGTTTCACAAGAGCTTATGCCTCATATACCTCAAGTGTGCAGATAACCTGTGGTTTCCATAGTGTTGTTATTACAGCAACCATGGATGCAAATCTTGAAGTGAATAAATCTCCACTAAATATGTGCTGGATATGCACGTAGAATTAAAAATGGTTACACATCGTGGCTCCATTGCTGTTTCCGTGACTTTGGTGTGAAACCTCGGATTGCCCAACTTGTATGTAGTGAAGTGCTTGTAACTGGGTCATCTATGTAATGGTGACATTTTATCAAGATGATGGTGATCGCTATTATGACATTTGTTAGTGTTTATGTTGCACCATTGGCTAGTGGTAAAACTCTAATCCACTTTTTTTTGTTGCACATAATATCACTGTCGACAGATTTTGGCGAACCCTCTCTGGAGAAGGAATGGTTTTGAAATGATTGTGTGGCCGGTAAGAGGTGGTGCGGTCACCACTGCCAGCACTTGAACTTCACCCATGGGTCATGACGCGCGATACCTTCTGGTGCCACATCCTTTAAGGGTAAAGAGGTTCATTCATGCGCATGCGTGTACATACTTGTGTTAGTGAATTCACGCATACGCTATAAACATCAGATTGTATATTTCCTCTAAAAGTTTTCCATGAATTTTGCAATAATAGCCTTGTGCCTCTGCGTAGCTAGTAATCAGATGGGTAGAAACTGGAGGTCAGGATTGTAGTCATTGACACGAAAGTTGGGGAAATCAAGAGCAAAGAGAGAATTCCGAAGAAGAGAAGTAAGCCATCAACATATAATCTTATTCCATTGCTGCTCGAGGTTGCAAGATAAGTTTACAATCGGGGCGGGGGAGGGGGTGGGGGTGTGTTTGATGTAATATCTTGTGAAATTGCGATTCATCAGAGTAAGGCTGTCGTATCACACCATATTCCTAAAGAAAGAAAAAGAGTATTTCATTTTAGACATATATCTGTGTCACGGAGAAGCAAATTAATAGAGCTGAAATGGACCTACCTTCATTAAAGTATTATAGCGTTTTTTTTTCTTCTCTTTAAGTTGGAATACATTGTAGAATGATCACAATTACCAGATGCAATGATTTTTAAAAGTCATGCGTTTTTGGAGACCACTACTTCTGTAAGACTCGCATCCGTAAGGGGATTAAGTAAATCTATTTGCACTTCAAATATAAAATCTATTAGTATAATCTCGGAAAGATAAAATACTAAGATGATGATTGGAAGAGAAGAAATAATGACCTCGGTTGAAAATATATATGAAAGAAATAACAAACATAAACAGAATAGATAGATTTAAGTGATAATAAAAATAGTACAAAATTAATAATGAAATATGTAACGTTATCTATTTACTTGGACCCAATTCTCATAGAAAAAAACAAACAAACAAATATACAAAGAACCTTCCACGCACTCATTTTCTTGCTTTTATTTTATCTTTATATTTCTGTGTAGTAGAACACCCAAACCATTGATTTCAGTAGACGAAGGTTTTTTTAAAAAAACAAATGAAGAACAGAAATGGCATCGAAGTGAACATACGTAGTATAGTCCGATGAGTAGGTAGAAGTGTAGAGAGGTCACTATAAGCTCATTTTATCCTCCAAGTTATGTGCCTCAGTTGTGACGACCCTCCTGTTGCATGTATGTGATGTTCTTGTATTTTGCTGAATATGTAGATATTTGATTTCGTCCAAAAACTGCTTCTATTTCTCCTTTTCATCAATGACTCATACAAGATCCCCTTTGGCTTTTGTCCATTGCACTCTGATAAAGTTGTTTCATAATTTTGTGTTCGTGAAAAAAAACAGGTTAAAATTCGATTATATAATACTGCTATTAAGATCAGATAAGTCATTCAAATAACTAATCGTGGGTGCGTGTACTTCATATGAAATGGTACTCAGTTGTCGAGGCAAAGAACCGAGATAGTTTTTTTTCATTTTCATATATGATCTCACCGTCATAAACCGCCCACACATGACTGTGCGAGAGCGTATGTGTATACTGCATATGAGATGGCTGTAGACAAATAATAAATCCATAAAGCTTTATATAGTAAGATTAGATCGTTGGCCTTTGATCTTTTGAATACGCTCCGTGATTCACCTCTCGTTAACCTCCAGGTTATGAAGGTAACTAGATTTACAGCGGTGCACTGAAACGAATGTATTCACTGAGTATGATATGCATATGTATACATACTTACATATATATATATATATATATATATATATATTATATATATATTATATATAAAACATTCCAGTCAACAAGTTATATTGACTTCAGGAGATTCCATGATGCAAATGATAAAAGGCCAAGTTTATTAACAAAAACTTTGTCGTCTGGCCTTGGACTCCATTGGATGTCATTCCCTCTTCTCTCCTACTTATGGACGGTTTGTGTTTTGGTATTCTCTTTTTTGTCTACTGTTTTATGTGCTTTTTATGCTTTTACTTTTTACTGTATGAACTTGTAAATTTTCATTGCCTTGTGAATTCATTTTATGGTAATAATGAATTCTATTTGTCTTTTACATGAGTGGGAAACGTTTTTTTCGTAATAAACTTCGGCCTTTTATCATTTGTATCATGGAATCTACTGAAATCTATATATATATATATATATATATTATATATATATATATATATATATATATATATGATTAACTTGATCACGAAGTATATAAAACGTGATGCTATGTATAAATAAAGGTGTTTTGCCACGAAGGAAAAAAATGAAAAAGCGAGATAGCCAAGTACTTTCGGTCCTGTTTTAAAGTACTTGGCTATCTCGCTTTTTCATTTTTTTCCTTCGTGGCAAAAAACCTTTATATATATATATATATATATATATATATATATATATATATATGTATATATATATATATATATATATATATAGTATGTATGTATGTATGTTATATATATATATATATATATATATATATATATATGTATATATATATATATATATATATATTATATATATATATATATATCTATATACGTGAAGTATATAAAGTAAAAATTATCTCCTCTGCAGATACTCTTCTTTTATCTTTTTTAACCCGACTCAACCTTTCCCTTAATGAAAGAGGAGGCGAAATTATTACAGTTGAAAAAAGACTTCCCTATCCCAACATATCCTCCGTAAGGCTTAGTGGGCTGGATATATATATATATATATATATATATATATATATAGATATATATATATATACATATATATATCTATATATATATGATGTATATTATATTTTTTATTCATATATATATATATATGTGTGTGTGTGTGTGTGTGTGTGTGTGCGGTGTGGTCGTGTGTGTGTGTGGTGTGTGTGTGTGTGTGTGTGTGTGTGTTTGTAATATATTTTTCTTTATTTATTTATATAGTTAAAGGCATCCAAGCCTGCTAAGCCTTGAAGAGGATGTTGTGATAGAAAAGATTTGATCTTTCATTAAAGGAAAGGGTCGAGTCGGGTTGGAAAAGATAAAAGCAGAGTATTTGAAGAGAAGATATGCTTATTGTTGTGCTTTGTATATTTTATATACGTAGTAATAAGGCTAAAGTAGTGAACTATAAACTTGCAGGAAATCATTTTGACCTCCTTGAGTTTAACAATATAAGAATCATTAACCCTTTAGTCCGAATGCATCTGGGACATAAGTCTGTGCTTGCTTCGCCATTTCAGAGTGACTATTCATATGGTGTAAATAAAAAATTTTCCTTGAATAATTATTTGCATAGAAATTGATTTTGTAAATCATTTATCAATGTGACTGTAAATCATTTGAAGTATTTTTAAGTCTTATCAAGCAACTGATCGCGATAAGTCACGAATGGAATGGAAAAAAAAAATGTCGAGACCATTTTTTGCACAAGTGGATTGTGTCCATTGAATGCTCATGTTAAAGTGGAAACTGTTGGCAGATGTTATAAATGTTTTTATTGAACAGGGTGCTTATTCTTGACTTAATAATTGAGGGATGAAAGAGGTAATGATAATATTCTTGATTTTCTTTGGAGACAACTTCTCGTTGTGACATTGGAGACAACCTGCCATTGTTATATGGATGACTGATAAATATATTTCTGATAAATATATTTATTTTTCTGAGTCAATATTCATCAGAATTCTTTTTTTTTTTTAAGTATTCTTAGAATGTATCATAATTAAACGTCATTTTAAATTCAGTACAACATAAAGGCTGACCAGCTGTGTTTATGCTCTTTCACATTTCGTAAAAGAGAGATTTGAACATCAAGGGACGCCCACCATAACAGTCCGATCAGCTGTCGGCAGAACCTCTAATTAACCATTAGATGTGATCGTTCTAAGTGTTTTAGTTTTATTAACAACCTTTGGAATAAGACGAAAGAACCTAGTGTTAGCTTCTTCTTCACCACAGACTTTTCTTTGACAGTGGTTACACAAACACACACACACGACACACCCACACACACACACACACACACATATTTAAGTATAATTTTTACACATTTTTAAGCAAAATTTTTACGAAGGGAGAGAGTCGGAGGACGATCTCTGTTCTAGAACTGAACTGCCCACTTTTATAATATGATGATTTTTTGTTATCTTACTTGTAACGAAACATCTTTTTATCTGTTAATTGATTTATTTTTAATTTTTGATAAGTGTTATCTCTTCTTTCTGTATTTAACTTTGCTTCCTCTGCTTCTTCCGAATGAGCACCATATTCTTTGGAAGCTTGAATTTCAAATCAGTGGCCCATGTGGGCTTGTTCCATATGAATAGGTTTCATCTACTGAACAACAACAACAACAACAATAATAATAATAATAATAATAATAATGATAATAATAATAATTCATGTGCTTACGTATAACTCTTTTTCAGCTTCCAAGTTATTTCATAGAAGCTGTCATAGTTGTACACAAGTGAAACTTCCCAGATTTCATCTTGTGATAACCTTGAGTTTCTACAGATTCCTCGTAGACATCTAATTTTTATATATGACTGCCTGTAACTTTTATGTATGGGTACTGTTGTCCGGTCCTCGTTTTCTTTGCGTGTTACTTTTCACTTGGACCTTCGGATACCTTCAGTTACCCTCGTCATTCTTCGTGTTGGGCTTTTTATCTCGCGGCTACTGAACTCGATCCGTATTTCTTGTCTGGTGAGACATACGCCGTTTTTTTTTTCTTCTTCTTTTTTTTTCATTTTTCAACTGTCTCTGTTGGTCTACACGGACGTTCGAACTTGTGCCTTTGTGTATTGGGCGCGGGATTTTCCCCCGAGAGCTCTTGATGAACATTCCAGTTCTATTTGCATTTTCCTTCAACTTGATGGAGAGTCTCTCCTGATCAATCGACGGTGATTGGGATTTCTGTTTAACTTTGCCGATCTTGATTTTCGTTGGAAGTACTAAAATTGCATTTTAAAACTAGTTTAAAACAGTTTCAAGTGTCTTTTAAGAGATGAGTAATACTTGAAGGAACAGCGGTGTTAGCGTAACATAATTTTGCGGTGGTTTACAGTATGACTAGAAACGATACGTATTTTCACCTTCCCTTTGGGAGTCATCCACACTTTTGTCTTTTGTAAAAATAGAAAAAAAATAAAGATAAATAAATAAGAAATATTAACACTGTTGAGAAGTTCGAGTTTAAAAGTTGTTAAAACTTCAGAACAAGACGATCGTTCAGAATTTTCTGACGATGTTTTAGATTCTGTTTCATTTTTTAGGGTGTGTGTGGTTGAGGGATCGAGTTTTGTGTTGAGTAACGACATTCCACCGTCGTTATATAGCATCAGTTTTTGTCGGCATTATTGAGCCAGATCCATATAGTATTTGATGCCTGGGACTTCATAGACTATTTTTATTCTATTATTACGTATATGGGTTCTTGTGAAACCAAGGTTATGAGTTATCTTAGAAACTTTATAAAGTGAATTTCACTTTTCACTAGAGATGTGCTGTACATCGGAACAGGTGGCTTGGCCCATTAAGGTCACCCACGTGCTCACAGACACACACGCGCACAAACCCACACTCACACACTACTAGGTCACGTTCTCTTACTTTTTTCAGTCTGTTACGAAAATAACTGAACTTCTTTTCCCTACCACTTGGAGCGCTGTTCTGTTCAATCTTTGCTTGCTTGTCAATGGATGTTCGCGTAATTGTAAGCTTGATCAAACTATATATATATATATATATATATATATATATATATATAGTATATATATATATATATATATATGGTGTGTGTGTGTGTGTGTGTGTGCGTGTGTGTGTGTGTGTGTGTGTATATATGTGTGCGTTTTGTTTTGCGCGCGCGCATGTGCCTGTGTGTGCGTTGGCTTTTCATTAGACTAATGTTTGTCTAGACAAGTTTCATTCTTATCTGATATGGTAGTTGTCTTGTTTATATGTGAATGATTTCTGAATTTATTTCTGTATACTCAAATTATTGAGCTTAAGTAAGATTAGTAACTATTCTTGGTATGAGTTGGTAATAATTATTAGTTCATGATTTAACTGCTAGACTTGTTTTGTACATTTTTATTCTTCGTTTACGTTCATCTATTTGTGCCATAGATCACCTAATTTTCTTGCGTCTTATGTAGACAAAACAGCTGATTGATAGGGACTTTATTATCCGAACTTGACTAGGTGTCTCTGCCTAAAGATAGACAGAAAAGCCCTGCCAATTGTTGTCTTCTTAATATCTTGCTAGAACCTGTGCGTCGAAGGCCTCAGATCGATGCCTCTTCGTTTGGATTCTGGTTATTTAATAAGATTTTGCGCGCCATTTGCAGTTGTTTTCGATGGGATTATTTATTAGGTGCCATGGTCTTATTTGCTGTAGCCTTTTCCATAACGACAATACCCTAAGTAACCTAGAGTTACCTTCATCCCTTCGTTAATAGATTGGAGTTCAAATGAACTTAGCTTGACCATCACATTCAGCTGCACATTTTGACGGTGGTATCGTCATAGACTCCTGTGGCAGCTTTAACTCAGTAGGGAATTTTAACCTTTTAATCATTTTCGTCAGATAAAGGGGGAGATTAGACTTAGTGGTGAGAATAGAATTAACTGGCGAATAATTAAGTCTTGAAGAATTATATTTCATTGTCACGAGTTTTAAAGAGATAACATAGTCCCATGTGGGATACGAATTAGTCGTGTCCTAGCTACGATATATAGGATCCGTATTAGAACATCCTTTTATTTCTATATTGCAGTCTAACGGGAAATAGATTTTAATTTCATAATAAGATGTTACCCACATTCTGGTAATGTCTTACTTTTTGCAAACGTCTCACTTTGCCGGTCAGGTTTATTTGAAATATTAAATAAGATCATCATGTGTTTTTTATGGTTAATGCTAGCGAAATATGCATTATTCTTCAACAACTAAATTCCCATATTATTTTGCTTGAAGAGTAACAATCCCTGTGGTAGGATGCCGGCCTATTATTTAAAAAATTAATTGGGAAATCTTTGACTATGCCATCAGGCTGGGTGTTACATCTGCAGAAGATGATTACTTGCAGGTGTTCTTTATTCTAGTGCTGTTGTGGCAAGGTTTTCGTCCAGCTGTATTTTTCCGGCCTAAGCAGCAACCAGCCTTGTGTGCTCTATGAAATAGGGTACCTTGTGACATTTATGTAACCTTGTTTATTGAAGGATTTATAAATACTACTAGCAAAAACTAACTCTAGCATACAAATAACTTTGTTGCATTAACTACAGTTCAACTCTATCATACAAATTACTTTGTTGCATTAACTACAGTTCATTCTCAAGCATTTTGTGACATTTGATGTCCTCATCATTTTCCCTTATCTGTTTAACTCAGGAAAAGTGTCCTTCTTCTAATGGGAAGACCGATGATATTTCATTGCTAAAAGTCGTTGTCACCATCCAAGAAGTGGAGGTAATTTTTGTATAATCTTTTTGCCCAAGTGTTGTTTTGTTTAAAAATTGTTCTTCTTTTAACGTCATATGCTTGGAATTTTCATTTTACTGGCGAGGGCAGGTGTTTTTTAAAAGGTTTCATATTTGGCTTTGATGGGGTAACTCACTCCATATAACCTAATACAAATTCTGTCTGGGTTCTTGTGCATTTGACATCTTTTGTCTGTTGTGTGTTTTCACTAGTTGCCTTCATTATTTTTGTTATTATAAGTTATGTGAACTATATTTACTGATTTAGTAAGCATTAGTAATGTTCTGTGGTTTACGCATGGATTTCTTAGTGAGGTCCAGGTCCTCTCTGAGCCTAGCTAGCAGTCTGATGTGAAGACCCTCTACTCACTTACTTGTCCTTGTTACTGCACTTGCTGAAAATAAAAAGACTTTATTTTCATATATCTTGTGTTATTACATAATTGACAACACTTAATGTACCCCACACTTTTTCTTCGTCGTGTTTTCCATTACTTATTCATGAAATGTGGTGGGAACTCATATCCGTATGGTTCCTATTTGGCAGTAGAGTTGGTTCTATCTGTGACCTTTATGTCATGCTAGAGCTATGGCTTTCTGTGTTCATTTGACACATATTTTAGGTCTATATATCAGTCTCTCCTCAGTGGAATAACAGCCCTTCTAATCCATTGCTTCCTCTGTATTTTCGGCTTAAATGGTATACGTAGGTGTTGTCTCCTTGCAGACAACATATCATTCACCCAAAATATACGCCTACACGATGCCTTCTGGCATTTGTGGATACCCTTTTGAAACTTACTCCAGTTATGCCATTCCGGAAAAAAAACTATCATATCCCTTGAACTTTATTATTGGTGAAATGTTTTATTAATGCTGAAGTATTTGAAAATACTTAATTCTCATTGTCTCAAACGACTTCAATTAAGCCTACTTCGTTTTTATCACAAGAGTAGCTTTTCAATACAAAATCTATTGGATACCTTCCGTTCTATTTCACTTATGATTGATTGTTGAGCCTAATTTCATGCCTGTGGCGTAAATCTTTTATGTTAACTCATATTTAGCATTTATTCACTTAAAATCTGTTTTTGACAGTGAACCATCCAGTCTTTTCTCCGTTTCGAGCGGTGTTCATAGGAGTCTGGTTCCTGTCTCGCTTTTTCCGATCCTTTTTTTCAGTGACCATATTCAGTCTACGTCTTTCTAATTCATCATTTTGCACACAACGCAACAGCTGTTCAAATTTCTTCTTCCTCCACATTGCAGCCCTCTTGTGTCTCTCACATCAAGTCTTGGTTCGTCCTTTTGTCACCTGATCTTGAAAACTATCGATTATGTAGTCTCCTAATTCAGCCAAGTTCAGGGTCTCCAAAACAATTTCTGTCTTTTGCTTCGTTTTGTCAGTGAATTCTTCAACTCTGTGTAATGAGAATGTGCTTGACTTTGACTGTAAGGGTGCATAAAGCTAGTCGGGGAAACATCACGCCGATAAATTGACTAAATGGGCATCTGAAAATATTATGTGATATACTAGATATAGTAACTGTCACTTCATGCCAGTCATTAAACCAATATACTGAGCTTACCTGTTCTTATCCGGATTATTACACTTGTAACTCGAGTCCTCGTTCTTTTGCTCTCCTTCGACAAGGATCCTGTAGATCCTCTTCCTCTCAACTAAAAGGTGACATTGTCGTTTCGCTTAGGTATTACTGATGTCGTTGTTCCCTTCGCTGGAGAGCAGCTCCCTTCCTTTCAGAAGGTCTCGTTGGCAATAAGAAATACTCTGTTTGGTGACTTTTTCCCTCTCCTCCAAAGCTTCATATTTTGTGAGTCATCTATTAATACTTAGGGGGAAACCCCACCATTTGTTTCTTCCTACTCATTTCTGTTCGCTTAGGTAGAAGTTTATAAAAGCATAAAGCGAGCCTGCTTCGCAGCCATTCAGATGAAAAAAAAAGATACATATAACTCAGTGATTTCTTATGGGCATTATCGTTTTCGCTCATTTGAGTTCAAATGAACTTAGTTTCAACATTACATTCAGCTGCACATTTTGACAGCGGTATCATCATAGACTCCTATGGTAGCTTTAACTTAGTGGGGAATTTTAACCTTTTAATAATATTTTTCGTCAGATAAAGTGGGGGAGATTAGAGTTAGTGGTGACCGAAGCATATGCAGAGAATAGAATTAACTGGCGAATTACATTTCATCGTTACAAGTTTTGAAGAGAGAACATTTAGCGAGGTTTTGTAGCTTTCATTAGAAGGAATGTAGTACTAGTGAACAATGAATGAATCTCATCGTCGGAAGATTAATGGTGATAGGTTTGACATTTATGTAAAAAGATATGAGAACTATAAGAGGACCTTTTTTTTAGCCTGTTGACTGCGATAATGAGAGAGAGAGAGAGAGAGAGAGAGAAGAGAGAGAGAGCAGTAAAACCATAAGGCAAAAGTGCTTTGAATAAAATAAACCACTCATCGATGGAAATGTTAGAAACTGCCGGAATCAGTGGAATTCGCCACAAGTGAATCAAATAACCTGTACATAGACGAACGGAAGAAGGAGAGAGAAGCCCAAACAGAAAGAAGGCAGAGAGAAACATCACAGGACGAGGCAGAGGCAGAGGCTGACGGTTGGTGGAGTCAAGGCCAGCATTTATATACATAATATTCCAGAGCGAGGGCCAATGTGGAAGTAGGAGTTTGGGGAAACAGATGAAGGAAGGGGGTGGCCGGCGAAGGGAGGGGATGAGTCACGACATCATTGCCACTAGCGCTTAACCTTCATCTCTCTCTCTCTCTCTCTCTCTCTCTCTCTCTCTCTCTCTCTTCTCCTCCATAAGTTTTCTACCCGCCTGAAAGTTCCCCCTCTGTCCCTCTCCCATTTTTATCATCGTCTTCAACTGGAATGATTGAACTTGAATATGATGGTTATTATCAGCATATTCATTATCTCCACCCTCCCCACTACTGCTCTTTTCGTAATGAATCTTTGCACTCTTATCATTTTAATTTTGCATCTTGAAACTAATTGCGTCCTCGTATTTTTTCCTCTTCTCTGTCTTCTGATGTGCATCTTCCATTCTTCCTCTTCATCACACTCTTCCTGCTCATTATCGGAATCATCATCATCGCGGCAGTTATCATGATCATCAAGGATGCCGCTGCCGACTCCGTCGCTGGTGACATCTATTGCTTCCTGCGTCTCATCTCTTTTTCCCGCACTGCTTCTCTTCCTCCTCCTCCTCCTCCTCCTCCTCCTCCTCCTCCAGTTTTGGCTCCTCCTCCTTAGTCTTTGAAGCTTTTATTTTTTCTTCTTCTTTTTCTTCCCTCCATTTGCTTCCCTTCGTTTTTATCCTTCTTCGTACTATTTCCTTCTCGTCTGTTCTCGTTCACAAGGAGTCTTAAATTTAGAATGACAAATGATCGAGATTAAAGACCAACTGTCGAACGGTGTCGCAGTTTAACGGCAAAAGATTTTGAGAAAATTAATTTCAGAAATGAATGAGATTCTCTTGGCACGATACGCGGTATTTTGTTTATTTGTATAACATATTTTTGGAAGGGTAATTCCAATTCTTTAGACATTCATTTAATAAAAGTGCATATATATGTTTTTTTTTTTTTTTTTTTTTTTTTTTTTTTTTTTTTTATATATATATGCGCAGTTTATGCCTTCAACTTCTGAGACGATCTCTATGACGCAATGCCTCCTGAGCTAGAGAGACTTTTGGAAAGATTTCAGTGTCGTGTTTAGCCCGAAAAACAGGTTTATTTTATTCGAAATTTTCAGCCTTCTATTAGGATACTATCGTTTATGTTATGCAGTAATATTTAAAATGTAGTATTCCATGTAGTGACATTTAAAATGTATTAATATCCAAAATTGGTGGCTCCAGAAAAAAGCAAGACTAAAAGTCATTGTCTCATTTGTCCTCTAAATTTAGAATCAAAGGCAAACCGATTTGCTGAAATCTTTCACGGCATGAGCTGCATTACCCACCTGTCCCGTAGGCTGGTCACCAGCACGCCTACAGAATCCACTGCTCTTCGCCGGTTTCCTTTCAAGTATTCTTCAACTCTCCAGTCAGAGCCGACGTTCAGGACAACAAGTCTCATTTTCAAGGCTGTAATAAAAGATTAAATATTGTAGATTATAAATACAAATATATTATACAATAATCTCTTTAAAACCAAATATACATAAAGATATTTATTCATTTATTATAGCCTTGAAAATGAGACTTGTCTTGAAACGCCGGCACAAATAAAGATTTTATGTACCAGTCTGTTTCCATTGCACTCTTATCTTCATATATCTGACTGATTACCTGTTTTGCCTACATCCTAAACACAAACACACACACACACACACACACATTATATATATATATATATATATATATATATATATATATATTATATATTATTTGTGTGTAAGTGTGTCTGTGTCAGTGTCTGAATAAGAGTTTGATGGTCACCTTCGTATTTATGGTTGATTTGACAAATAAAGCTGAGAATATTTATAAACTACTGCCACTTCCCCCTCCAAGAAAAACATTTATTTGTGTATGTAGACGGCAATAACTCTAGGCCACTCTGCATCCTTTCAGTAATTTGAAATGGTGAAATTTTGTTTTTATATCTTGAATATTGGCATTTTGTTACCAGAAGAAGGTGAGGAGATTCTTTTAGGTCTTTTTGATGCTTTTAAGGTCCATTAAAATTTGTTTTAAGCAGTGTACGTTAAAGAAGTAAATCCCAACGTGATTTGAATGGTTTTCGTGCTCTTTACGTTCTTAACCGAAAAGCATTATTTTTTTATGAAATGAGGCATATTTTGTCTGGTGTCCTCTCACAGGGCAATCTTCTGTTACCTCTTCTTGTTCTCAGCTATTGGCATGATCGTTGGCTTTCAAAAATAAGATGGTAAGGTATTCAGGTATGGGGTTCAGCCATCTGTGCTGCTGGCCGGCGCATCTCTTGCAAAGGGATATGTCAGCGTGTTAGCAGAGAGCTGGAACGAGGTACAGGTAGAGCAAGTACGCACAGCATCAGTGATGCGCTAGTATTTTATTCACTAATACCGGGACTTTATTGATCAGTGAACTTTGCGTCATTCCTTCACTCCGCTATTTCAAGTCAATTAATAGTGCTGAAGTTGGCGATTCTTGAAAGTTGGCCTGCAAGTATGTCATCTGATGTTGACAGACATCATGGTGTTTTTGTTAGGCGCATCGCGTCCACGGAAACAGTGACATACGTAATGTCACATGCATATTTTGTCGTTAATGGAATGCTATTCACCAGTGTTTAGAATGTGGGATTCAAAGGCCTAATCATTTGCTTGCTGTGATTTGCCATGTTTTTTCTCTATAGTTATTTATTATTTCTAATGTATGGTGGTTTGCTGTTGTGGTGTAATATTATGAATCCCTTCTCCATGTCCTGGTTTTTCTGCCTTTTGTTGCTTGTGTTCAAAGGACCTATGATTGTATTTGTGTGTGAACTGGTCTTTATGTATTTTATACTTTCTGTCAGTTTTCATATATAGGCACTGTTATGTGGAAGCCAGCTTTGCAAGTCAGTGGTCATTGTTGAATTATAGGGCATTCTGGGCAGCGTAACTATGGTAGGTTTGTTTCACAAGAATGTACGCATATTAACAATACTACAGTTATTATATGAACCGATACCTTCGAGGTGTTACTATGGCCTCAAGAGAAGAGAGGCGTTGTCTCAGATTCTTGCGTGTCTTTCATATTTACTTAATTATTATTAACAAGAATGATTTTAGACACGCTAGGAGTGAATTTTCTGTCGCATATAATGTTCCAAATATGACCTGTGCTTATACCGATTTATTCATTTCGAAATCAGTCACAGACGTGCATGAAGGAGTAGCAAGTGTTTGAATGTTGGAAATTCGTTTTTGACATTAATAAGTTTATGTTTTAATGCACAAGACTTGAATTTGCGATGACTGACGCTTGCGCTTCAACGTTCTTGCCTACGGCTGCTCATTCATGTTTCTCGAGTAAAATTATAGTTTGTCAGTATAAAACACCAGCAAAGTTGTAGCATTCCCTTTAATCTCATATTTCTTGTTGAGCTGTGCCTCAGTAGTGCAGTTCTTATCTGGAGTTGGGCACCACGAATTACCCATACCGGTAATACTCACCTGCGCAACAGGCGCAATCGAAAGTAATGAATACGCCAAGGGAAACTTCATAATGCAGGTGCTCTCGTACTCTCCCCCTCAACACGAACTCGGACAGATATTTTATCACTTATTAGCATGCACTACGAGAGAGAGAGAGAGAGAGAGAGAGAGAGAGAGAGAGAGAGAGAGAGAGAGAGAGAGAGATGGAATTGAAGGATATTTAATTCAAGGTTAAATATAACAATGCATGTCCCATTGTATTGTAGATTTCAGACTTTAAACTGAACGAAGCAGTCACCAACAAGTAGTATTGTTGCTTCAGGTGAAAGCTTGAAACCGTTAACCTCTTGATGCGCACAGCATACTATACAAGACAGATTTACCCAACCACCAGTGTAGCCTTGACTGTTTACCTGTTCTGGGCTTCGTGTGAGCCAACTACCAAATACAGGAACAGATTGGGACACTTGTCACATACGCCGAAGCACACCTGTATTTATCTACGGTGCATCGGTCTGGCTGCTATGCCATATTAATAACGTCAATGCATCTTCTATAACCCGTTTTTGTGTATCGTTATTTTGTCCAAAAAGACATTTTTAGTTGCATGACTTGCGATTTTTAATTTTTCTCTATTTCCTTTCTCTTTCAGGTGTGGAGATAGATTGCCAGCAGTCGTTTCAGTGATAGTCTAAGGCAAGGCACACCTGTACACATTAGACCTACTTACTCAGTGACGTCATAATGAGTAAGTGACGTCACAGCCAGTCATAACGTGCGAGCGAAATAGCCACACCCCCTGGATCTGACGTCAGAGCTTTTTCGCCAGTCCTTAAGACAGGCGCCTCAGTCAGTGGGTGCCGTGTTCGGTGAAAATTTATGCGGTTTGATGCTCTGCAATTCGCTAAAGTGTGTTTGCTAGATCCTACATAAGTTTGGTGTTTATTGTTGTGATTGTGCAGCAGATGAAGGTGATCCAGTTCATTATAGCGTTAAAGCGATCATTAGTGTTTTCTAGTGAGGAGTAAATTAGAAAATAAAGTAAATCCTAAGTTTAAGTGTTTGTGCAACGTGTTGTCATTCATTGTTTGTGAAGTGCTAGCGTGTTTTTAGTGTGCTAGAAAAATAAATCGTTGTTTAGCTCATCGGTGGAAATATTTATCGTGAGTGGATTGCTTTGATCTGTGGAGTAGTATAAGTATCATATAGCTCTTGTACCGTGTCGTTTCCTTTTATTTAGAAATATTAAGAAAGTAATAATGCTTATTTAGTGTTAAGTGCTGGAATCTCCTCAACTCCTTATTTACTGGTCGGTGGCTCTGGCTTCTTCCCAGGCAAGGTCACGCGCCCAGACCCGCTTCATCAGCTGATTCTCCTTGGACACCCAACCCTCTAACCGACCTTTGCGAAGCGATAGCTTAGCTCTTATTGGATTTCCTCCTCTTAGAAGCAAAAGCTATTTTCTAGCTTTCTTTTTCTCACAAGAGACATTCTTACCTACTCTTTCAGAAAAAGCATTCGATTAAAGTTTCACACAGTCACTGGCTTACGGGAAGATAAAAGAAAATATTCTTAAAGTCATCCCTCGTAATCGTTCCTATCAAGGACGTTTGAGAGTGTAAGGCTATCTATCTATCTATCTATCTATCTATTTCTCAACCGGCGAGAGAACTTCGGCGGACTTTTGCCAGCCCCAGAAGTCGTGGTTGGCAGCATCTGAGGTTTCTTTTCCCTTCAGGAAGTTTTCTGACATCTCGGCTTGCCCTTCCTCCTTCAAGCTCTTGGTCTGACAAAGTTTATTAACTTAATTGATTTAAATTCTGTTCTTCAAAAAGGAACAGCATTCTGCATTGGTTTATTCTGGTAACCTTTTTCATTTCACTGGATAAATAGCAAAATTACTTTCTGCAAAAATATTTGAAGGTTGTCAAAAAGAAGTACCAACAGATGAATATGAATTAGAAATTTTTAAAAGGGACAATTATTATTCAAAATTCACCTTAAACTTTCCAGTTTTGTGTCGAAATTTCAGTGTGATCTTTAAATTTTTGAAATATTAAAAAATGAGACTTATTCCCGGATTGAGCCAGTTTCGAGATAAAATTTGAAGCTGAAGGAAAAAGAAAACTGACGAAGTTAAAATGACACCGAGGACTACTGCCACTTCCTTTAACGAAAAGTTCGAATTGAGAGGACTTCTAGAGAGCAGTGGTACTAATCGAAGTTGTATGGTCATATGGAGGAAATTCCCGTAAAATTCCGCGACTTTTAGACATCAAGATTCGGTCATGAGTCGCTGAGGCGGCGTCAGTGAATGACAAGGAAACCGAATAAAGTGGAAAGGAGTAATGAAAAGTTGAAGCCTTCGTAATCTAAGACAGCAAGAGTAGGTTGTCGATTAAATGCAATACTGAATAAATAGCCAAAAGGAAGTTGAGCTCAGAAAAAGTTTCGAAAAATAACTGCATTTCAAAGTTTGTATTCGAAAGGAAGGGTCCCCCAAAACTAAGTCCCCTGGTGTAGTTATATGAGAACAAGGTGGCCTATTGATAGAAGAAAGTGATTTTGACGAGGAAGACGAAGCCATAACAGACTGTCCTCTGGTTAAGGTAAGACATATTCAGAATCTTTATTTTCATTTGTTGAATTTTCCTCATATTCTGCTCTGTCAGTTTACTCTTTACTACAGTTTGTGTTTTTTAGTATTGTTGTGGAGAAGGACGAGACAATTTTATTTGATTTTAATGTACTACACGTACTAAATGGTTTTCAAGCCGTGAACTTTATACTAGTTTAATTTGGATGCTATTAGGATACTTGGTTTGATTTGGATGCTGATGTCTGTTTTCCAAAAGAACGCAAGAAAGAGAAAATATAGAACCTTTTCCTTTTCTACGTGCTCCCTCAAAGTGATCTATTTATGCATAAGGTAATTTGGCTCACGGTATCAGATGTCGATGGCGAAAGTAATGTTATTATTATATTGGATTATTATTGTTGTAGTTGTTGTTGATGATGCTGCTGTTATCCTTGTTGTTATGCTTTTCATTGTCATTACTTGTATTATTCTTTCTACTTTCATTTAGATATTTTCACTTTTTTCTGACTGGAGTCTTCAGTGTCTTCAAAATAGGCAACAATCGTGAATGGCCCCCCTCCACCACAAACACACAAATCGTTGTGACCAAACCCTTTTTGAATAGAAAACTCGATCAATAAAAATAGAAATGATTGGCTATATTCACTCATTTTTGTCATATGCCCCCAGGGTGAGTTTTAACTTATCGAGATCATATTTTCATATGATTATTTTCATGATGATGAAGGTAGGAAAGCGAAGGAGTAAATATCCGTAAATAATGAGTTTTATCTTTTTTCCATCTAACCTCTACAGTTTGATGTCAGTAGTGTGGACACTCCTACGTTTGCCAAGATTCACTGCTTAGATGATAGGAGAAAGGGTCATGGTTTGGAAAGGTTTGCATTAGAAGCTAACTGTAAGAGTTAAGACAGATGTCAAGAACCTTGAAGATCGTATGACCTCTTTGATAAGGCTATCATCAAGGACTGGGTAACTGGAATCCGTAGAGTAGATAATCCTTGGATTAAAACTCTAATCCTAGGAGATAGACCCTCATTACCATAAAGGGAGAATAAATCCTTGGTCACATGGTTCCAGTCCTGACAGGCTGATTTAGCTTGACCCTGTTCCTCTGGGTAGGGAATGGATAGGGAAAGGAGTGGAAGAGTGGAGGAGTGGAGGAGTGGACCACTGGAGAACTGGACTTTCACTGTACCACTTCTGGTGAATGGTGAACTAATGAGACTTTCCTAATATTCTCAAGCCATTAATTACTCTTACATTTTTCTTTAATTTATTCTGTATATGAATAAATTCCCTTTCCTAGAATCAATGCTAGTAAGATCTAGATCTGCTTGAGTCAATCTAGAGTTACAGAATGGCTTGCCTCACTCAGATGACCCAAACCTTGGTTAAGACCCTAGTACATTTAGGGACTCTTTTAATGATTTCAACCAAACCAGATCACTAAGACACCATGGTGATGAAATTACTTGTGGTGTAAGTGAAGATATTCAAGTACTGTGCTGCATATACTATGATGTTTTGTTTAACAGCATGAAACCTCATGATAGTGCAAAGGTTAAGCCTGAAGTTACATTTTATTGTAGGGACTGCAAACTTTACATTGTTTTATCAGGTGCTGCAGCTTCAAATCCAGTTTTATTGACCATGAGGAAACCAAACCCGATTTGTTCTTGCAAAGTTAAGATTTACTGATTTCCGTTATGGCCTGGAAGAGAACATGATTCTATCCCAAAACTAATGGATATCTGACTGAGTTACAACAAAAAATGATTCGAATTACAATCTGCACATCACTTTATACAAAGAAAGATGTTCTTATTTCATAAGATTCCTTGGAAGTCTCCAAAACATTAGCAACATCCCACCCCTTATCATCTGACTGTATGGTAATATCATATTATTCAAGACAGGTAATGATACTCAGATAGCTTGACCTGCCAACTTCAGACCTTCCCCAGATGGAAATATTGAAGCACTTACCTATCATTGATCCTTCAACACAAAAAGGAGTAGTTTTCAGCAAAGGCCTCTGCAACTTCTCAGAGAAAGAAATTTTAAATACATATATCATTACATTTGTGCTAATAAAATTTTATATGGGAACAACAACACCTTTTTAATGACTGATGGTCCAAGACTTTGAATAACTGCCAACTATTGGACATCTTCCCGTAAGAGTTAAGAAATTCAGATTCAGGCCTAGCAATGCTTCAAGTGTTATGAATATGGCCATAATGAATTAAAATGTCAGAACAAACAAATACTGTACTATTTGCTCAAAAAAGCGTGATTGTGTTAGCGCACCGACTAGATTGGAATATCTTAGAAGTTAAGGTAAGTATATCTTAGTTTTGCCAGACCACTGAGCTGATTAACAGCTCTCCTAGGGCTGGCCCTAAGGAGATATTTTTACGTGGCAACGGGACCTATAGCTTATTGTGGGTTCCGAACGACATTATATCGAGAAATGAATTTCTATCACCAGAAATAAATTGAACAGGCATTTTCACATCAAAAATAGAATATGGCACCTTATTTTCTGACATAATGGATCATTCTAACACATTTGCCAGTTAGGTAAAGAAAGACTTAAGTGAAAGCATCTGGAGCAAAATTGTGTTCGAATGTAATGGCTGAAATGAATAAGTTTCAACTGCCTGTGTTGAATTTTATCATTCTTTACCTTTTTTTCTCCATTGGCTGTCCAGCATGAACAAGATTTAACACTAGTTTATGACAGTATTGCTTAAGTAACTGATGAGGCCATTGCTGCCACTTACTTACTGGAAGGATATTAAATCTGCTTCCTGGTTACATCTGGGACATTAAAGATAGTGGTCGGCTAGCATATGCTTCTTCTGGGAAACATCAGAGACTACCATGTCTGAAGCGTCAACCCATGAATAAATTAAATGGTATGGTTATTGCTATTTGTAGCACCTTTCCAGAGCATTGTAATGTGAAGAAATAAACATGAATTTTTGGCATAAAGGAAAATACATAGCCTTATGGAAAGGTTTTGCCTTTTCTGGAATAAAGGAATTCCATTTGATGATATATGTAAATTTACCAAGTATGCATTATAGAATTGGTTGGTAGTCAATTATTGTGGTTAGTATTAGACTTCAGCAGCATGAAGTTCCAAATATTCTCATTTTTTTTATTTAGCTTTCTTCCCATCTATGCTGCCTGTGACAGTATTATCAGTGTATCGAAACATCATACGAATTCTTTACTTCCAGAAATTTGTCAGTACCTCACTACTAGATGCTGACATGGTGCATAATTTGTGGCATACATTTTTAAATGAAATGTGTTCAATGCTGTTAACTTGGAAGCCAGTGTTTAACAATTGTTGGAGTATACTGAGTTTGTGTCAAGGTTTATTTTAGATGCCCCAAAAGCGTGAATCATGGATATCAGCAACAATGAACTCTTGTTAAACCAGACCAAACTTTCGGGATTTAGTAGTTAGAATCTTTTCATTTAGTTCCATGGTAGCAGTTCTAATGTGTCTGCTTCTATTAGACTGCATCAGTGTTGTGCTTCATATCCCTGTGTTAACTAAATAATGACCAATCCTATGTTTGGGAAGTGATACATCATTTATAGAAAATCCACTGTGTATTCACCTAATGCAATTGCTGTCAAAGAAGACATTACCAGTCTTTCTTTGTTAAATAGCTTCAGTGTTACTCTTGAGATGTTAAGTAACTCTTAGAACTTTATGAATTAGAGAAGGCATAGATTTATCCCCAATTCACGGAGCGGGAAGTAGCAGTCAGACAGACAGGGCACAGAGCGGAGCTCATTATTGAAGCCACTTCGTCTTTTTTTCGCCCCAGAATGATAGGTTTTTGCACAGTTCCCTTTTTTATCTCACATTTGGAATACCGCTATGTTACGTTGGACATCTGACCCTTAGATGAAGATTGCAATCCAAGAATGACATGATTTCTTAGTTGTGATACTTCCAAGCTTCGATTCCGCAGCTTGACAATAATTTTGTTGATGATTGACAATGTTTAAACAGCATCTTCCAAACCTGTAGGAGATGCAGCAATCACAGAGCCTTGTGTCCGAAAGATTACAGAATTACATGTGCAAGAACCCAAACTCAAGTTTTATTATATGCTTAATGCTTAATAGTGTGAGCTCCTTTCTAAATTAGGAAAGTCCAGTAATGAAGCAAACGACACCAACTCTTCAATTTTCTTTTTTCTGTCACATGTGTCTTTATATAGCCTTGCAGCAACATATGCAAATCATGGAGAAAGTCACATAGTGTCTATTTTTGCATACATTTTTGTGATAATGCTACATCTGTGTCTAAGTCCAGATGATAAGCAATGTATCTTGATTAGTAATTTAATTCATAATTTATCAAACGCCTTGGGGTTGAATTAAATGTTGTATAAGATAACGCACCCTCATCCAAGCCTTATCTAGAAAATTAGATCGCTTAACGATGCGTTAAAGATAACCTGAATATCATATTTTAACATAATATACATCTTACACAACAGCTCCATGAATTAGCAGTTACCTCACCATAGTACTCACCTTATACATCAATTGAGTACAGTCTGGGTAGTTTGGCTTTACAGAAATTTCCTGGATAATGTAGAGAAGTAACTGTAATTTCACATTAACTAACGAGTTCTAAAATTGGATGTTGAAATAGGTCGTAAATTCAGGCTTTGCCTTATTCGATATGTCGAATGCAGTTTTATGACTGAAAATGTTTAAATGTTTAAACTTCATGTGAATGTATAGTCTCTCCAGTTCTTAGGAGTCTTTTGACCTTTTTCAGGAATGAGTAATATATGCACAAATCTTTTGATATGTTGGAGTAATAGTAGGTTGTCGCCTCTGTCTCTTTTCCTGATAACTGGTTGAGTTCCATTACGAAAAAGAACGGGGATCGGAATCCCTTTAGGCCTGTATCTGCCTAAGAGATTCACTTCCTACGGAATGATACAACCAAAGGGATTAAGTTATGCTATCGTCATCCATTATTCTCCTCGTCAGAGGGAAGAATTACACACGCTCAGTAGTAAGTTGAAAACCTCTATATGAGTTGATAACGCGAAAGAGCGTCGGAATTGAACAAGACCAGGTTTATCACGAAGAAAAGAAAATTCCAGAGAAAAGGATTACACTGTTATATCAGGCGAATCATGCATAACACACCATAGATTGGTTCTTGCTGAGTTGATGCTGAATGAAGGTGTGAAGGTACAGATTTATAAACAATAATGTTAGGAATTATAGAATACAAAATTGGAACACGGAAAAAAAGGAAAATACTAAAGGCGCCAGAGGTACTGTGTGGCGTGGCAACAAGGAAGATATATTTTTCATCGGACAGAGGCGTAATGCTGAATCATATGCAGAAGGCAGGCAGTACATAGAAGTAGAGAGCATTGAAGCTTTAGAAAAGGACAGGCAGCGAAGAGGAGAAATGCATGAGCACAAACGAGAATCTCAGCGCAGCGAAAGCAAGAGAAAATATGCTCAGGATAACGAAATTAAAGAGAAAAGATGAAAATATATGAAAAGGGCAAACGAAATAAAAGGTGGAGATCGAGTGATTATAGTTGAAGAGAAAGAATATTTAGGGAAAGAAATATTTTGTAAATAGATTAAATAAATAAACTGGGGGATTGTTCACATGTTCAGTTGACATCAGTAACATGCAATCTTTATACATGATATGGAATATACAAAATTACCTAAAAATAAGATGTGTACTATGAAGGGCAACAGGTACTGTAAAAAACTCTTTAGCTACTGCATCACAATTAAGATTAAGAATTAAGGCAGTGGCGGCTTGGTTGTCAGCGGAATTTTACATAAATGTTGGACTCTGTTCAAGGTCAACATCAAGGCGTTCGTTATTAATCAAAGTTAAGGAGGAAGCTACAAAGAGTACAAAAATAGCGATCATTTGTTAAACAGTGAATCACTGGAAGCTGCTATAGAATGAAGCAAGAGATTGAAGGCGTGGAGATGAGAGGATTGAAAGTAAATATAAACATGACGCAACATATAATAAGTAGAAGGAGGAGAGCAAAGGAGAATTAGTCTGGAGAGTGGAGTGGTTGGCGTGTGGATGCTGTGGGACAGGTGTAGGCCTGAATTCAGTACTATGGATTCAGTGCAGCAGATAGCATCAAGCAATATTAGGATTACAAAATAGAAATGGAGTGAAGCTCTTGCCATGCAAAAACAAATGTGCAAAAAGAATAGGCAGGGAAAAACCCACGATGAGGCCCAAAATCTGCAATAGGGCTTGGAAGTGGGATACAGCACTTCTGTTGCTCTGAAGGGTTGTAAAGCTGGTATCGGCAGTGCAGTAACATGAAGAGTAGCCACAAGCTGAATAAAACTGAAGGAGATTGCTAGATTATTATTGAATAAGATTATCCCATGACTAACTACATGAAATTGTAGGAAGCTGTATAGTGCTGTACTACTTTGAACATTTGCGATTTGTAAATGCCCAGATTCATGAATGAAGTGCATTTGGAAAATCGTGTTAGTAATAAAAGTAGCTAAATGTGGAAGCAGTAGGGCAAAGAGCAGTAGGAGGATCAACCTCCTTGTGTAGAAAGAGTATAGATGAAAACATAGAAAAGATGAGAACTCAGGTAGCAAGTGCCCAAAACAAAAGAGAAGAGAGAACTCATTTTATGTCACCTGGGAAAAGAGGACACTTCGTGGGAAAATCTTAGTGATCATATGATGATGTTTATAAGGCTTAAATATATCTGGTTTTTACATGTACCGCAGAAAGAGTGAACTGGCTATTTTGACTTGGACTATTTTTCATTACCATTTGCTTGTCAAATCTTTCTATTATATAAAGTAAATATAAAGACTACAAGTAGAACCTACATGATATTTATTTAATTTGTATGAATCAGAGCATTCGGCGCCCTCTGGTTTGCTAGAATTCACTGTAAAAAGTGTATTCTGGTTCTTTATCTCAATTTCATTTAATCGAGTTACATTTGACTACTACCAATTGCGATATTTGTCATTTTTTTCTAGAAATATTTCGCTTCGAATTTCTTAACTGGTTTCCACTTTGTAAACCGGCAGCTTAGGATTGATTTTTGTTCGGTTCTGTTAAGTAAAGTATAAGCGAATGGTTTTAGTTGACCATATGCCACTAACTTCATCATCAGTTTTCAATTTGAAGAAGATCGAGTGTAAAGTGTTCACGACCAGAATTTGTATTGTTATTTGCGTAGTTTAGTAAGTCATTGTACCTGTCAATTTTCGTTCGTATAATTATCTCCTGAGGAGGTTAGCTACTTTGAGAATGTAAATTGAAATAATTGCTGTCTTCTGTTTTCTCATGATCTGAGAACACAATTAATCTTCATTCTTGTTCATGTGTGATGCAGGGAAACCAGTAAAGCTTGGAATTTGTTTGAGGGATGAGACACCGAGAGAGTTTAAGTGTCAAGTTTTAGCATTAGTGACAAGATTATAAAAAATTTGATCACAGTAGTAGCGCACTCATATACGAAATGACAGTTGAGAGAAACTAAGTTAATGGTAATGATAACGGGAAGACGGAAAAAGTGTGTTGGTGTAATTTGCATTTTAGCTTCAAGGATGAACGCGGGTATTTCACGCAAGCAAGGAACAAGGTATAGAATTTTTTATATGATAGATATTTCTGTTGTACAAGGAATCTGCATTTCTCTTGACTTATTATCTTGACTAACAGGCATCTTCGTTGCACACCCTCCCGACTAGAGTTTCAGTTATGTAATGGTTTCCTCTTGCGTCTTCGTTGTTTCAAGTGACTTTTGTTTTCATATATTTTGGTAATTATTTGTATAATATTGGAAATTTTTTTTCTGGTGCATTTTCGTTTTTATTTTCAAGTTTGATTGAAAATCTAGGGCATTTTACATCCTATGTTAATCCAAACAAAAAGTTTTGATATGTAATTTAAAACTTGAGTAAGAAAACCTTAAGTTTCCCATTTCCAGCAAGGGCCAAGATGTTATTTTCTTACTTCCGCCACCAAGTCTTGGGAAATTTCCCTTCACCGCTTCCAGGTCTAGAGGTGAGGTAAGAAAAACGAGAGTTTTGTCAGCTTTGAAAGTAAGAGGAGGAGCATGGGTCAGGATGAGTCTGAGAAGTAAAAGTAAAATGGAAGGGCTCTCTAGCTATTGAGGTTCGGTTTTGTAGATTCGCTGTTTCAGGAACAAAATCGAGGTCATCTCTCTGAAGTCAGTTTTTGTAGTGGTACTGAGACAAGGGTTGATTGGAGGGAAAAGTAAATTATTGTTGTGCCAGTTGCAATGCTCAAAGGGTTTGATACGGAGGAGGACAGGAGAAGGAATAGGTAAAATTGAATAGGAAGGAAAGGTTGTTAGGAGGGGGAAGTTGAACGCAGTAAGGTGAAATAGGGTCACATACGGAGGCTGCTAGAGATGTGATAGAGAAGAGAATCGCCCGTACCTTTAGCGTAAGTAAACTGAAGGGTATTTGAAGAAGAAGGAAGGCAGAAGGCAGAACTAAGTGATACTGAGGTAAATGTGTTAATATGAAACTAAACATAGCTGTGAAGTATCAGTTGAGGGTATAAGGACGACTGTATAAATGTGAAAGGTCCTTTGAGCTGTTGGAATAATTAGTAATTTGCTCTATTACGCTAGTGAGTGTGATCGAAATATTAATCATGGTATATATGGTAAGTCTGAAACGAGGAAAGGTCGTAGAGAAGAGGTATCTGAGGAAACAATGCACGAATTTTTTCAAGAAGAGCATTTTTAAGTATACTGGGGTAGAGTCTCAGGATATGGTATGATTAAGTATTGGGTTTTAGGTCATTATGAAACAGTTGTGTAAGAATGTAGAAAGTAAACTGAAGAAATTATATTTATGGCATACATGAACTTACAGAAGACGTGATGTTTGGGATGTTGCATTGTTGATTGGTAACAGTAAAGAGAAGTTACAGCCACTAATCAAAGAATTTTAGAGTTTTTGTTTTTATTTATTTTTATTTTTTTCGTGGAATGAAATGAAATGTGAGCAAAAGTAAAGATAATTGGAAATGAAAGTTAGGAAGATGTTAGTGATGGTTAGATGAAGGAAGGCAGGAAATGTTTGATTCATGTGCTAATCTTGGAGTAAATGAAAGTGCTAATCACATGGTAGATTAAGTAGGGAGGTTGTGAAATCTGCAGTATATTTAAGAGGGGTCGAGGGAGTGGCGGGGGCGGGGTGGCGGTGATGGCCGTATGGGAGTGCGGGTCTTGCTAATGTATTTTCTACTGTTTGTATTGTATTTTCATTCTGTGTTTGTGACTGGTCTTGAGATTATTATTATTATTATTATTATTATTATTATTATTATTATTATTATTATTATTATTATTATTATTATTATTATTGTTGTTGTTGTTGTTGTTGTTGTTGTTGTTGTTGTTGTTGTTGTTGTTATAGGTTTGGCAGGGAGTGAGGGAAATGGAAAAAAGTTACAATCAGTCCCAGTTACTAGAATCCTATTTCACTGTCTAGAATAATGATACAATCATGAGCTTCAGTGTTGCAACGAATTTTGATCATTTTATTTTATTTTTCGAGAAAACTCTAATCAGTAGTATTTTTCTTGCAGTTGGGAAGATACATTAGAACATGTGCTTCATTTTCCCACGACCCCGTATATTGGTAGGAATGTGTAGAAGTGAGGTTAAATCTCTAGTGAAAGTAATCATGTCCCAGATAACAGCTGCGTAAACAAGTGTAAACATTGCTTAATTTATTACGCAATAATTAAGAAAATTCTGAGTTATGTTTTGTTTTAACTTTTCTGCATTTAAGAGCAAGGATTATCTCATTTTCTTTAGATTCCCCTTATCAGTTGAACACATTTACTTTATAATATTTTGAAAACTAAATGCTGTGGCTTACCTTGACTCGACTTCAAGAAAATCTATTTGCGAATGCAGCAGTCTTAAGGCCTCGATGTCCTTCAGATTTTGTTCTTCGCTTTCGCTATTTCTTAGCTCTTCCAAAGGTAATCTTTATTGTTTGTAGCATGTTTTGGGTTTATTCAGACTTGTTCGATGACCTCCATATTTTCTGGAGTTTTTATGTATTGAAGTTTTGGGGCCTTCATTTTTGTTCAGCATATTCAGGTTACCATAAATGTTGGAGGCTTGCATTATATTGGATTTCAAAAGGGGTCAGTGATTAATGCGTGCGTGTATTTGTTGGGGCGTTAATTGTTTAATGCACGAAAGGTTTTGTAATCTGATAATCAGATTTATGCATTTGTTTGTTCAGGATGTTGGCTGGATGGTATGATGTCTGTTTATTTAGACGTGGCTCAGAACAGATTGAGACATTTAATCATTTATCAACTTTGTTGATCAACTGGTTACGTGGTAGTTGGTTTGGTATATTGTTTGGTTGCTACGATGTTCAATTGCTGTTTTTGGGTTGCTTAGTTGCTACCCGGTACTTATTAAGTCTAAAAGCGCTAAGTAAGGAACTTTGTGTTACATTCAACTGCCAGCTTTTTTTTTTATCACATCATTGATGAATATGTCTAAAGCTGCCAGAAAGCCTGGCGTGCACACACACTATATATATATATATATATATATATATATATATATATATATATATATACATATACACGTATACATGCATTCATACATACACACACACACAATATATATATATATATATATATATATATATATATATATATATATATATATATATATATATATATGTGTGTGTGTGTGTGTGTGTGTGGTGTTGTTGTCTGATTTCTGACATTTCCTTTCATCTGTTTCTCTGTTGTTGTAGGGGGCATTTAATTCTCAAATGACCTGGCAAGTTAATGACCTTTTAGACTTCTTGTTCGGCATGAATGTTTCCTCTTGTTGAATACTGCTTCTACTAACGCTGCTGATGATAATGTCAGATTTCAAGACATCCTGACATTTCTTATTCAGTTTCTACTTTTATCATCATTTCAGTCGTCGTTTGTACTTCTATCGGTTTGAGGATATTGTTAATTGTGTTGATTTTGTTGTCTTAAATGGTAGTATTGTGATGTACAGACAGGTTTAAATTCGATGTTATTCTAAGTTGAAGTGATTCTCTTTGAATAAAGTGTAATCTTCTTATACAACGCGAGTTTATATACATTGATATTAATGTACCAGATATATAAGAATGTAACAAAAGCTTTTGGAAGTGACTTGGTTTTGTACCCTTTTCCATTTTCTAAAATGGTACAAAAATGTTTGGCAAATAGCCCGACCAATTTTATGCGGGCCGATTCACTGCAGTAAATTGGCAGGATTAGCGAGGTATAACCAGCGTCGCATTTTTCAGAGGAAAGGTTTTGTGCGATCCTGCTTCGTCGCCGGCGGTTGAGATTTGGCTGGTTCGCAGAGGACATTCTTTGTTTGTATGTAGCCTACCACCTAACGATTTGGAATAGGCGAGGAGTATGAATGCGCTGCGATTGGGAACCAACATTTGTTGTGCTTGTGTGTGTGTGCGTGTGTTTGTGAGCGTATAACTACATTAAAGATAACATACAAACTTCAGATTACGAAAGAAGGTTATCCTGCGGATTGACTTTCCGTGTTACTGGGTAGGTGGTCGCAACGGCTCTCTGGCAGTAAAACAGCAGTATCTTTTCATACTTGATGCTTTTTATATTTTTGCATAAAAGGGAGACGATCGAGCAAATGAATAAGGGATGAGGACCTCAATGAAAGGGTGTTATTATTATTATTATTATTATTATTTATTTATTTACTTTACCTAGTTCACTGACTATTACTTCTTAACTCTCATGGAGCGGATATTTTGATAGGTTAAATATAATATGATATAAATTTCAAGAAAGAATGGGCATATCTCTTCAACGGGAAATGTGTTTTTTTTTAGTTAATTCAAAATAACTTTGCATATCCAGTCGATAAAGACACGAGCGGTCTGATTTCAAATGTGAGGATATTATCAAGTCCTTTGCTTGAGACTCTGTTTATTCTAATTTATCGATTTACTGTAATGTCACGCAAGAGGCGTAGTTTGATATATCTTGATGGTCATAAATTACTGAATAATTTTCACAAGTTCTTAAACTACATTTGTTGCGTGCATTGTAATTTATTCGGAACTTCAAATCCAGCAATAGAAATTTGGGAGCGACATTCTTAAACACTCTCTTCAGGGTTTGCAATTCTTGAGACTCAAAATTGTTCGTGCTCTTCTCTTTTAATCGCTGAAATATTACGGGATTCCTTCTACAGCAACATCGACTTCTTCACGGAACAAATGGTTGTTAAGAAGAAGAAGGCCTTCTTGTTGTAAAATGAGAAATACCACAGCAAAATGTCATAATAAAAATATTTTTACTTTAATAAGGTATTTGCCAAAACTAGTATTCAATATCAAGTACAACTATTTCGTTTTCTAAACTGAGAAAAATCGCCGGGTTTTTTTTAATCAATAATTTAAAGTAAAAATCACAATTATTCAATGATAGTCAATCACAATTCGAGCAAATGTACCGTTAAGCATCTTCTGAAAATCCAATTTTACTGCAGAAAAAGGTCGGATAAAAGAAGAGCTATGTTTTGTTTTCAATTGAAGAAAACAGCGTCTTTTCTCCTGAGCCGTGATGCATGAAAAACTTTCAGCAGCACTTCCAGGAAAGAATTTACTCAGTGTCATTGTCAACTTAATCAGGGGCTTTCAGGGGAACTGGTTTCATCTTTTGGGATTAGCGCCTCTTAAAGCTGTCTGGCAGCATTTGGAAAGTTTCCGGTGGTAGTTCACGAAACTTCTTGATTTTCTCTCATGTAGCAGTGGATTCTTTATTCTGGTTTCTTTCTTTTTTTAATGACTTTAATGTTTTATCACGTCAGCTTTTATATATTACCTCTCTCTCTCTCTCTCTTCTCTCTCTCTCTCGCTCTCTCTCTCTCTCTCTCTATATATTATATATATATATATATATGTGTGTGTGTGTGTGTGTGTGTGTGTGTGTGTGTGTGCATTTGTTTATGTTATACACAACAGATGTTAGTTAAATGAATGCTAGAAGATGTCTAGACAGCTGAATAGGCATCGCAAGTAGACTGAAATATAAATTTCAAATGGTTTGGTCATGTCGAAAGGATGGAGGATGCTAGGCCAATGAAAAGAGTGTACTATATTGGTCTGTTCACTTGCATTACGATGTGATCATCAGACATGCTTGACAGAATGTTGAAGAGGTTTCGGACACGCATACCAGATCTGCAGTCAACACCATTTCGGTGATGGGTCGCTGATAGACATTTATACTGCTTTTGTCAACAGTTGATAAAAAGTAGCCATGTAAGTACCGTATGAACTGGTCTAAATCGAACGTGTTAGGAAGACCTAGGAAAGGCTGTATGGATGGTGTCAAAAAATACATTGGAAAGGCAAGGTCAGTTATCCTGATGTGGAAGGTTGCATGTAAGGTAGAGGAGTTTGAACTGAAAGGGTTTGATATACTTTTTGTGTAGGTGTATGAAGTTATGGAAGGAATATCATCCATTTACTGCAGAGTTTCATTAATTGTTTAATTGGCAAGCCAGTTTTCTTATTACCGTACTGTCTCTGTTTTCATTGGAGAATTGTATGCAATATGGTCACGGTTAAAATGAATCATTTTCAGTCTCCAAAAGGGCTTTAATAGCACTTCCCTCTTGTTATTCAATTTAAAAAAATAACCTTGTTTAAAGAATTAAATTTTCCTTCCATACATTCGAGGCCAATTTAAATGTTGAAAAACGTTGGTTACCTGCACTAGTTGGCACAAAAGAAAATGATGATCATAATAAAGCAGCCCAAAGCTGTACTTAGAATGATCTGATCAGATATACGTGTTCGTTTCAATGAAATATTACTGTTTCAGAAAACCATCATAATTAGTAAAGGGAAGGCATTGTGCAATGATGAGGTGGCAATAAAAAATAAAGGCAAATTAAACTGACTTGGTTCTTGGTGTTCTTTCCAAAAGTAATTCCACGCTAATGAATATCGTCCCTTCTTCGAGTTTGTCAAATCCTTTGACCAATGTGTATTTATTTAATGAAGCACATGACCAAGGCTCTAAATTCAAGAATGCAGCCAAACCAATCTAACTTATCATTTGTCAGCCAATAACATATGAAATGTCTGAAAGATATTAGTATTACAATCAGAAACACTTTCAATTCATCCATTTGCTGGATTTTAAAGCAGTTGTAATGTATTAGATAACTTGATATTTTGATTGAGAGCAAATCCTTAGAGCTGAGAGCTAAGAATGATATTAATGTACTTGTCTACATAAACTATTTACTAATATTATATATTAATAGAAGACAAAATATGGATATATCAGTTAATATGGTGTAATTTTATGACCTTGAGACAGTTTCCATGTCTTACTAATAAAACTGGTTATTGTTTTTATATATTCATATATTTGTGTGTGTGTGTGTGTGTGTGTGCATTAAGCTACAAATGTCCTTTAATATCTAATTCGCTGTACCTTGGAATTAATATATTTTCATATGTTAACCGAAGGGGAATTTTTTAGTTGATAATAATTTCGTCGGCTCACGAGCGTAAACCTAGGAACCAAGAAAACAGGACGTACAGTGAAGCGCTCTACCCATACAACTATCACGAGAGGTAAAGTTAGCGCTGCCTGTCACCTACGAATCCCTGTCGCGCTCAGGTATTCGTTGTTTTGGAGTTGACCATCAACCCACCTTGACCTTGATAACTGTGTAGTGCGTTTGTCGTACATAGCTAATTTATAAGACTGATTACATCACCGTGATTCATATATACGCATTAAGCTACAAATGTCTTTAATATCTAATTTGCTCTACCTCGGAATTATATATTCTCATATATGTTAACTGAAGGGGAACTTTCTAATTGATAATAATTTCGTCGGCTCACGGACGCGAACCTAAGAACCAAGAAATCAGGACGTACAGTGAAGCGCTCTACCCAAACAGCTATCATTCTTCTTGCTGTGTAAGTTGAATTGTGTTGAATATATAATTGAGGCCAAAGGCCAAGTACTGGGACCTATAAGGTCATTTAGAATTAACATGGAAGTTGATGGTAAAAGGTTTCAAATGTGTAACAGGAGCAAAACCTCAAAGTTGCACTATAAATCAAGTATAAAGAGATGGAGGAGAGTAAGATGAAGAAAGAGAATATGAAAGGAGGTACAGTAAAAGGAACGGATATGGTTGCAGGTAGGGGCCGAGGGCATACTGCAAAGAACCTTAAGTAATGCCTACAGTGCACTGCATGATGTCCACTGAGGGTACTACTCCCAACGGGGTTGCTGTGTAAGATAGTTGGTGATTATGGCCATCTTTTGCATTCATCCCAGAGTGTACCGTCCACCATGTAGTGCTAGATGTGCTGCATTCTTGCTTTTTCTTCTCAAAGCTTCAGTTCCATACAGTTTTCTAGAAGTTTTTTCCTTAAGTGAAAAATTTTCGAATGGTTTTCCTAATCCTGTAGTTGAGGGTTCCGAACCTCTCCACGGTGACTAGCACCCAACCGCCTTTTGGGTAATTATGAGAGTAGCACATGATTGTGGCAGTTATATAGACGCCCACTTAAGATTTATTTCTAATGGTACAGAAGATTCTCAAATAAATATAGCATAACTCACATGTTTGTCATGAAGTTATGAACATTTACCTGACTCTCCTATTTTATATGTAAATGCTTAGTAGCACCATACATTTATGTATATAATGGCATATTTGGGATACATTTTTATCAGTTACGATAACATAATTCTCACTCAGTTTATTAAATGTTAAAATTCTCAATAAAAAAATAAACAAATCCTAATTTTAAGGGAAGATCTTCCAGTGAATGTCAAAATTGTGAAAAAAAAAGCTTTTAGACTATCTTAGATAATAACAAGTAAAAAAACTTCGAGCAAAATGTCCATGTAGGAGTTCTATGTAATTAATACTGCACATTAACAGGTATTCCATAATTTATGCAACACAGAATATGTTTTCGCCTAGCATGTTCTTTTAACCGAAAGATTCTTTATATAAATGGAAATCTATCAAAATAAACCTAGTAATACTCTTTGGAAAACATTTTAATAAATTAAGTTTTAATAGCGAGGTATTTTGTTATAGATTCAAGAAATTCTTTGAATAAAAGATACATCGCAAAATTGTTATAGCTCCTAAAGCACATTCTATTACACGTCACATTCTGCGCACTGTGGATGCTCGCCTCTTAAAGTAATATACTGGTATTGTTCATTACATAAGGTATCCGGCAATTAATTTTGAAATGAGGCACAAACAAAATGACGAGCAAACAGCTGATAGTTGAATCTCTCTCTCTCTCTCTCTCTCTCTCTCTGGCTAATGATACAGTATGAACGAGAATATAAGGATTATAGGCCGTTGTTTTTTTTATTTGACCCCACGATAATCCATAAATTTACTATGATAAAAGAAGGTCTAATTTGAAAAACAGAAATGCATCCCTTTAAAAAGTTACTTCATACAAAGAGTCTTTAGTAAAAACAGGTGCTCCCTTACGGGGTTGATTATCAAGAACGCAGATGATCCAGTGTACAGAAAGATTACTCCGAGTAAATTTCGTCAGTGTTACAATTACTGCACCGTTTACTAGTGATGTAATTAGAATTAATATATTAATAAAACAATGACTAAAACGGACAGCTATAGAACCCTTTCATAGTTTTCTATAATGCTTATATAATCAGTAAGTTTGAAGCAACAGAAAACTTGAAGATCTTTTAGCACTGACAGACGATAGGAGAGCACATTGATACTCACGAGCTGCAATGTTGCAGCCTGCAACTGGATGTCGGGACTCAAAAAGTTCAAAGTTGGTGAAAGTGCAAGTTTTTCATGGGTTAGCTGACGATAGTCGAAGTTCCTAGATTGTTTATTATTTATATTGTTTATTTTACTTTTTCATTTGTCTTCTTATTTTTTCTTTGTTGTTTCTATTTGCTAATCTTTCATAATCTGTGTTGGGCTAGTTTTCCTTTGCACAAAAAAAAAAAAAAAAATACCGTTAACCCTTAGGATTGCAGCGTGGCACATAATGATAATGTTCACTGCTGAATCATGGATGAACTCCATGTGTCGTAAAACTTCCCCAGTATGAGGCGCTGCATACAGACGATTATATGGAAAAAAACAGCAAATCCATGGTTCATTCCTATAGGATAATAAGTTTAAATAAAATTCAAAAAAAAAATTCAGGTAAGTAGAAGTAAGTGTTTGCTTGTTTGTCTGGATTTTTACGTTGCACGTAACCAGTGGTTATTCAGCAACGGGACCAACGACGAGAGTGAACTTCTATCACCAGAAAAAACACATCTCTGACCCCTCAGTGGAATGCCCGAGAATCGAAATTGCGGCCACCAAGGTGGCAGGCTAAGACCAAGCCAACCACGCCACTGAGGCGCTAGTAGAAGTAAGTGACAGGTTTCATCGTGAAAACTCCAAGTAACCTCGTATTGGCAGTTAAGTAGGCCGCGGAATGAAGTAAGGGAGCACAAGGGAAGGTATTTAAATTCTGAAGATGTAATGAAAGGGGAACAGAGTAAATCTTTGAAAGTAGTTGTCTTGATCATCAGATAAGTAAGTCATAATTTGGTATTGAATATGTTATTTGCCTTCCCGTTCTGTGTCCATATTAAGAAGATTAGCTCCTGTCAGGGGAAGTCGTTATTTGAAAAGTCACTACAAAATTGGACTTGTCCTAAATAATGGGATGACCTCATCTTGAGGTGGTTATTGTACTCTTAGTGTTGTAGTATTGAAAATTACGCACACATATATATAGATATGAATATAAACTTCCATGAAAGTGATACACCAACTTAAGCCAGCAAATAGTCACGTAACGTATCACGATAGATTCTGATTGTGAGTAACATCCACCTTAAATAATATTGCCTTTATTGTTTGCTATCAGCTAAATCTCTGATAGTTTATCACAGTAACTTTAACAATTTTCATCATGTACCCTTGTTTTAAGTCTTCTCATAAGTGCGGCACATTCGTTGACAAAACATTGATATTCATTGCAGAAGTATCTAAATCAAACTGTCTCCAATATCAAAATACTCCATAATAGTCATACACATACGTACATACATCCATCTCTCTCTCTCTCTCTCTCTCTTCTTCTTCTCTCTCTCTCGTCTCTCTCTCTCTCTCTTCTCTCCTCTCTCTCCTCTCTATATATATTATAATATACATAATTTATATTATATTGTTTATATATTATATATGATATAAATACATTTATATGATTATATACACACATATGTATGAATGTATCGTACAGTGGAATAAAACAGAAAGCATCATGGGTAACTGACTGCTACTAAACGCTGAGGTCAACCACTGACCATGCCTCTTATAAACATGGAATGGACATGCACGAAATCGCCGTACGCAGCATGCCGCCATTGCAAAGGGTGGAAAGAGATTTGTACCACAACACCCACCTCGCCATATTGGAGTGTAATCTGTTAATGTTCCGTGACAATATCTTGTAATCTATGACATTTGTTGCATTATGTTAAAGTAAATTTAGTGGTACAGATTATTCAATCTAGTAATTTCAGTTTGCATGATAATACATTTCAAATAAACCAAAAATTATTAGTATTAATAATAAGACTGACATTAAAAAGTTATTTGTAAATTAAATTATTTATATCAACAAGTGTGTTTCTTTTTGTAATAATGACTGATGTAAGTAAACAATAAGCACAAGTCAACATAATTACAATTTAAGTCCATTGTGTCATTGTGATAGGGTTAATTTGATACTTAGAAGGGTATAGAATATAAGGGGTTCAACAGGCTTGAGCGGTAAAATTTATTACACAACCCCATGGCAAAGACATGAAATCACTGTCTCGGCACATGGTATGCATGATTATTTCTATTATATGAGATATGTACGTCTTCATTGGGCTCATTGGAAAATGCTTTACAAAAGCTTTAAACCCATGATAAATTGATCAAAATTTATATTAAAAAATTTGGAACAGCAGAGTAAACAAGTGAACCCAAGTAAAATGCATATCTGGATACCTTTACTTAAAACACTGCAGCTCCGTGTTTTCTACACGCTTAATTATATGCATTTAAAAGGGAATTTCAAGAGCTTTCCAATGAGCATATATTTATTAAAATCGGAGGAAAATTAAGGACGACAGAGTGAAATAAGCGTCTGCAAGACTATGCAAAATATCAGCCACTGTCATACTCGTATAACAGATCAAATCCCTCCCCATCACTGCCGCTTTCCACCCCACCCAGAGCACGATATCGGGTCAATGCAGTGATTCTTCTAGGGAAACAATGTAGCTGCTTGAGTTTTGTCATGCCAATAGGTACGTTTTACAAAGCAACATACATCGTTAATCAAGAAAATCTGTTGGAAAAGAATGTTAAATAGTGTTAGTTATTGCACTGAGTTGAAGTTTTCAAAACAAACTTTAGTCATAGTTTTGTACATGGAAGTAGGAGAAAGTTCACCAAAAACATTGAGTGATTATCCTAAATTGACAGTGGCGAACGTAGTAAAATAACCTAATATTATTCACTTATATGCCCCTGAATATTACGATGATACTGCGAATATAAGTGACCCTAACGCATTTTCAGAAAAGTCGGTAGACCAATAGCTACGGTAATAATGAGTTGGTTGCTGGAGAGCAGACTAAGATCTGTTTCCAATAGAATAATGTTTTGAAAAGCCCTCCTTTCTTTTTATTTGAAATGCTACGAAAACCTGATTATGTTTGTAGCATGTTTCAATTATTTAACTTGTTTGCAGGTGGTGTAATCGATATTATATGAAGATTAACTGTATTTCAGAACGTGTTAATTAGGATTGTTATTGGAACATAATACACGCATGGTATGGAAACTTGAGTCCCAGTGACCAGTCTCCCAGACCCAGTAGTGTGTTACTGCCATAACCGTACGAGCTCCGGTAAGTTGAGTGTACAAAGGGGTTAAAGCGTTCGAAATATTCTGTTATCGTTGTGTGTTTTTGCTGCGTTCCTGATTTTCTAAAAAGAGTGTCTTCGGTGCAAACAGCATGCGGTAGCAAACGAATCTCCGTGGTTTAGCAGTAAGGAAAGCGAGCCTGAGCTTTTCAAACGTCGTCGTGGGCGAAGCGGCTTCACCGAACAGGTTAGGTAAACTATTGAGTTAACAGTTTCTCTTTTTTCTGTGTTAGTTAATTACGTTGATTAAGGATATTCGAATGCATTATGATCTCATCTTTCGACATGCCATTACAATTTACGGTCACGGCATTCTTTCTTTGCCATGTAAGACCGTCAAGGTAAATACGTGGAACATAGTCTTAACAGTTTTACGCCTTGCCACCTTGCATGTTGAGCATGCCTTGGGAAATATTTCTCTCGTTGTTGCTAAAATAAGTTATAAATGATCCTCCAATTTCAGCCTAGGAGGGCGTTGGTAATTAGGGTTGATCGTGGAGATTTAGGATCGTCCCATTTTGGGACATTTAACGACAGTCAAGTACTCATTGTGCCAGGGTAAAATCATAGACTTAGTTATCATGGGTTAATGCCCGGTATGTTTCCACCTGTGCCAAAGTTCAGGGTAAACTCATGCTAAAGAAAGTAGAAGGCCGTACGAAGATATCATTTATTAATATGATTTATCGATCACACATAGAAATGGGTGTATAAAATGCTTAGATCCCTGAGGGGCTAGTGTTAAACACGCTGTCCCTTGGAGCTTCGGCCATGTTTAGTACTAGCATCTTGAAGGCAGATACATAGGTTAATACCGTTAACATAGCTTATGTTTAAAACAAACTAGAATATAATCGCTACGATGTTAATTCGCCTTTTGAAATGAGAAACTTTATATCGAACGAAATAAAGAACCTTAGAATATAAAAACCTTGCTACCCAAACCAAGCATAGTTTTTGTGTACCATACATAAGGTTCGTCTTCAGACTATAAGTGATAGGCCCACTATATCTGACAGATGCATCCAACATTGAAACACATACCGGAACGTGTTACTAGCAAATCGAAGATAATTGTAAAAGTGACGTAGTTAGGCTTAGTCTTGCTATTGTTTATGTATCCTCGGCAAGTTCTTATGTTATGGGATCTTGCAGTTTTTCTATACGTTCGAAGAGCGTCGACTGAAATGGCCCATTTATATTTTTAAAAGTAGGAAGTCTTTGTTTGATACAACACACACACATATATGTATATGTATATATGTATATAAATGTTTATATATATATATATATATATATATATAGATATGTATATATCTGATAGATATATTTATATTGTCCAAAATCTCTTTAAAATGATTAAAATTTTTTTTTACAAATATCGTACAGGTGTTGATATATTTACCTACGAATGTTCTTACCAACCTAGATTTAAGTTCCATATGTAATGGTTCGACATCACGCGTTTGGAGCTCTCGATCTATTTGTTTCAGTGTGATTAGAGTGTCTTGTTATTGTCTTCAGAAATGATGCGTACAGAAACAATGCTGAAACCTGAATGGTTCTTTTGCTCTAAGTTTCTCCAAGTAGGTGGATGTTGGAATTTAGGCATTGCTTAAGAAAACTGACTTCACTTCTTGATGCAGATATGTTACGTCATTATTCCTTGCACAATTTCTGCCGATTTGAATTGAACATTTCGGATATTCAGGTAATAAGTTAGTATTTTATTGACACAGAACCCCTAATATCCTACAACTATTAGGGACGACAGGGGATACCTTCGGCTTTAGGTTGTAGGAGATACAGATCAAGTGAAATATCAATGATGTATTTTAACATCCCCATTATGCCTTCTTCTTCAAGTTGTGCTTCTGATTAAGATGAGATTTATTATACATTTGGTAAATTTTTACTTCAGACAATAATTCTATTCAGGAGTTGAAAATACCATTTTATTTTGTTTAAGAGTCTGTATTAAAATTTTTAATTCTTTTAGGGGACATAGTAGGCAGTGGGAAGGAGGTGATTTAGAAGGAAGTAAGTGAATTGCTAGGATGTATTCTGACATCTACATTATAATCCCGGAGGTAAAATATATTGAAGGTTTTTAACTTGCAGTCACCTCTGGGCAAGTAAGACATGCTAACTTAGGAGGTGTTGAAAGCCAGGTAAGAATTGGTGTTGTTAGGCCAGGTTAGGTTAGATGTTGTTAGGTCGTGATACTGTTATTAATTTGACTTTATAGTGCTCTAGGATAGGTTAGGTAGGGATCCAGGAGAGGGTGAAGCCTCCTGGCCAAGTAAGAACCTGGCTCCCTGGGTTAGATCAGGTTAAGATAGGTATGGCTTGGTTAGTGGCAACGCCATTCATTCTAGTTTACATTTTAGAAAATGGTTGCAATATTGTAATTCTAAGTAGGTTTCCAGAGCACAACTAGTTTCAGCATGGTACATAGTATAAAACTTGATGAAAGAGGAGAAAATTATTTTTGGCTATTCATCTGAGGAAATTGGAGAAAACTGTTTAGGGCTATGCAACCAATTTCGATGACAAATTATTGGATGTAATGAGATAAGCGTCTTAGCTGTGTAATAATGAAATATTCATACAACAGGTTTGTTATCCTTTTCCATTAGTGTTGCCTCATGCATTTGTTTATTTTTATTTTATGAGCCATAGTCTATTAGAAAGTTTCTTTCTTTAATTATACTGTAGGCGTCCCTTGTTCGTATCGTCCGTTTCAACTCGTCTATCCAACGGCTGCTGACGATGTGTAGCTCGTGAATGGCCGGATATTATCGTTTCCGATTGAGTTGGTTTATTTTGATAAATATTCACACCATTTCTTCAGTAACACATTTGAATGTTTATTTATACAAGAACCTTCACATCTTAAACATGTCGATTTGTAAATATTATATACCTATACAAACACGAGATTGACGAGCCAGTATACTATTACCAAACACAAACGAACGATGGGGTTTCAATATATTATGTTTTACCTCACTGGTATAGTACGTGAGCCCAAACTACACGTAGACCTACTATGCCCACAGTCTGCTAAGATCACAAGATTTACTTATTTAAACTTTTTTCTATGTATAGTTTCATTGCATGAATATATAGATAACGTCTATTATGACACCAAAGTTATATCTTCCACCATAAACTGTAAAAATAACCGGTAATGATGATGAACACTAGAACGCGAAGCATTGACAAGCGAACGATATACCAAGCCCATGCTGTTGATTCAACATGTATATGATTGCACTGGCGTTCTTTTTAGCATACGATAATAATTAAATATCAGTCAAAATAACTTTCTTGCCCTAACCATTATTTATTAATTCTATCTAAGCCATAAGCAATGCTAGTCCGAGCGGCCAGCACTGACTATGCTGCCAGACGAAAGAAATAAATAAAACGTCACCAAAATCGACCATTTTTAGTTAGCCAGTCAATAATTTACTTATTTTTCTCGTCTACACTAATTAGTGTACACCAAATAATACTCGAAACACTAAGTTATGTAATTAATATAAAAAAACTGAACCAATACAATTTATTTAGTTCATATAGTGTATACCAAAGAACAAACATGTTTATCGTTATCGTTAAAGAAAATATATATACATCAATTGTCAGATTGTAAGACGGCAGTGGATTGGTTTACATATATCACAAAAAACCATGATTTATTCTACTATGTGTAAATGAAATAATTATCTTTTGCGTACAGCCATTATTTGGTGGTTAAATTTTCTAACATTCACTTTTTAGTCAAGTTTTTGTTGGCTATAATTTAATCATTTTCTTGGGAACAACAATTATTCAATAAAAGTTAGTAGAAGCCCATATTATTGATTTTGGTGTTTTGCTGTTCTGTAACCTTCATTACTTATTGGATTAGCATATTTATTAAACCTTTGACCTTTAAACGTTTACATTCATGATTGTCCACCAAATGTAAAAATTTTGATCTTCATTAAACTTGAATAAAAAGGCACTGTGATTTTTTCCAAGAGTTAGTAAAGCTTGAATAAGATACTCATTGAATATTTGTAAAACTAAATGAGCATCTTGTTTCTCAAAGGTGTAGGGAGATAACACTTTTAATGACAGTTTATATGAATGTTTAAAGAGTAAACATCTATCTCATGAAGTTTTTCAAAGGGTTGAATGGTGCATAATGAATTTCGTTTTCCAAATTATTTACATCAAAGGAGAATCGAGGGAACTATGTTGTTTTATTTATAACTTTCTGACCAAGCCAATTATTCCTGATACATTTCAACAAATTTACTGAGACATAAGGAAAAAAGGGGTTTGTTACTCTGAAATGGGTGGGGATACGCTATAGACAGTTGTGGAGTGCTGGCAAAATAGGACATTGCTTTCCCAGTGATAGCATTATGATGTTACAATGCAAAACACGGTGAAACCTATTTTTTCTAAGCATAAGCATAAAATTACTTTCTTCGTGCTGGACATCAGTTTTTTTGCTTTTAGTGGGAATATGTACAACTTATTTGAATTTAGTCTTTACCTGTTAAACATAGAATTAAATACATCTGTTGCAGCTTTACTACTGTCAAAGGAATTTATAATGAAAATATGGTTTTAAGTGAATTTCATCCACCATTAGTATCACTATTTTGTCACCGGGTTGTAATGCTTTTATACTTTTACTCTTTAATGTACATAGAAAAATTTTAGTCATATTGTTCTGAAGCTGGGCAGACTGTTTGGAATAACACTCTCCTGATGGTACAGTAACTTTGAGGGGAACAACTATATAACAAAAACACAATATTACTAGCTCTAATGAATAATCAAATTTATTCAGTCATTAACTACAACTGTTTAAATATGAATATCGGCACAGGCAAGTGTTTGAATGACTGACCATATAAAAATTATTGCCAAAAATGAATCTGGAGTTATTGAATATTTGCTTAATGATATTTGTATCATGAACCTCTGTAAGAATATGGAAATCTCCCTAGTGACGTACTTCATCTACATGAAAAGCATGTACTGTGTAGTTATCCTTAGCTGTAGTTAGGGCATTGTGGCATATAGTTCATTAATCTGTACTGAAGTTTTACCGGTGGAAGAAGAAAGATGGTCTTGTAATATTTTTAAGTATATATATGAGCACTGAAACCTAGTAAAGTAATGAAGATAGGTTAGGTTTGGTTAGTTATTGAAATTTCTTCTGTAGGCTCCTGTTTTGCACCTGTAACCCTTAGAATACTATGCCAGTATAATTTTATTCACCTTAACCAATCTAGGACCAAAAGGTTTGTCCCTTCCCTTTGACTACTGTCAACGGTAACTTGCATATTTCCCTATCACTATACTGTAATTAAGTTGTGATGAACCTATAACTTCAATGTCTGTGCTAATGTAACTCTTGAGTACCTTGTCTGAATTTCTTCTGAGGTTTCTCTGCACTTACAGTAAGTAGGTTTACTTGTTTGATGTGTTTACTCTTTCTCAGCATGTTGGAAATTCGTTTATTGTGCTGCTTGACTTACCTGGGTACTGACACCATTGTTAGTTTTGCCTGATATGTCATTTGACGGGTAAGTCGCTATTTCCAAAGCTCTTATCACAGTAAGGCTACGACACCGGGAACATAGATTTCAGCCAATCATGAGCTAGCCATAATTATGCCAGATCTTCCTACAACACGCGTTTGTCTGGCACATCATCCTACAACTACGTTTGTGAGTGGACAGTTGGAATGAAATTGAATGCAGTTTGCTTACTTCTACACAGCTTTAAATTGTTCATCATCCAGATCCATGCAGCCTTGTAGGCTGAAATTTAGTCTCGTGTTTCATAGTTTTTTTTTTTTTTTTTTTTTTTTTTTTTTTTTTTTTTTTTTTTTTTTTTTTTTTTTTTTTTTGTCAGGTGATGCCAGTTATCCTTCACCTCATTCTTTAATTTTTATAATATTATTTAGAAGTAACTGAAGTTAATCCATTGTCCCATGACATGCAGATCTTCCTTCATCTGTGATTCGTCAAAAATGCACATTGGTTCTTTGATTTTTTTTCCCTCTTAATATTTGGTTTAATGACAACCTTGAATCTAACGATAAATTAATTGCAAGTCTCAGTCACTAATGACGGCAAGCATAAGATGACTTAGTCTTATCAATACGTTATATTTTCAGGAGAAATAATTGTTATCCAGTTTTTTGTTCGCATGACTATTTACACGTAAAAGTTTGTAACGCGTTATATAAGCAAACAGCTGCGAAAATGATGCAAGAAATTGAAGACTTAGAATAGTAACATTCTGCCTTGGTAGCGATGAATGGAAGCTTAAACTCGACCCGCTCTGGTTGCTGAAATATTTATTGGTTCGTTTGCATTGCATTGCGCTGGTAGTGTTGCATATGCAGGACAGGAGTCCAAGCGTAATGGGCTCCTGTTGTGGGACTCCAAGCATACCGTAGATAAATAGATAGATAGACATAGATAAAGCACGGCTTTAGTGCATGTGTTATGGGTTACTAGCTAACTGGTTCCTCGCTGGACGAGTGGTTTTCGCGCTCGGCTGCCAATCCGGTGGTCCGAAGTACGAATCCCGGCTCGGCCAACGCGGAATCAGAGGAATTTATTTCTGGATAGAAATTCACTTCTCGAATAAGTGTGGTTCGGATTCCACAATAAGCTGTAGGCCCCGTTGCCAGGTGACCGATTGGTTCCTAGCCACACACAAATATCTAATCCTTCGGGCCAGCCCTAGTAGAGCTGTTAATCAGCTCAGTGGTCTGGTAAAACTGATATACTTAACTTTTCCTAAGTAACTGTTTTGGGACTTCAAGTACAACAGAGAGAGCGTGTGTGTGTGTGAACTTATCTAAATATCGCACTGAATTTGAGTTCGATTTTGAAATTAATTATCAAATCGGGCGTAACTAGAAACTTGCTGGGTATAGTAGGGTGGCTTAGAAGGAATACTGTTACTGAGCGAATAAAAGCATGAAATCTGGCATCGTGATTAACATTGACCTCCTAGTTGAAATTAGGGTGGGAGCCCAAATGACAAACTTAAAGGAGTCGAAAAATTCAAGATAGCGTCCAAAATGGCTGCTGTAAACGAAAAATCGCGAATATCTCCAAAACTAATTAGCCTGGGAGCGTGCTGGTTGATTCTAAACCTAGATTTTGGGGTTACAGAATCTATTTTGCATGCTATCGTTAGTGTCAGATGCAAACATTATTCATAATAGAATAAAAAGCTGATATTACTCCGTTTTTACGTTAAAACTGAAAGAAAAAATCCAAAGAAACAAGAACACATTGTCTTTATTGTCATGCCTGAATTATTATGTAGTACTTTGATTTTATTGCGCTTATTATTATTTATTATAATTAATAGTGATTTCTTTTTAGATAGATGGATAGTCATGGATTGGAAAAAGTGCATAGCATTGAAATGAATGTCCAATGAACAGTGCCTCGGGAACACATGATGAGAAAAAGAAACCTATGAAAACCTTTTTGAATAATGTTTAGGAATTCTGCACAATTGATGCTCTGCTGGTTTAATTATTATTTAGCAATGATGTAAGTCCTGACATTTTGGCTGAAAACCATGCATCGTGGCACAAAGGATGTCATATGAAATTTAAAACACCAAGCTTAGTAAAGCCAAGAAAAGAAGAAGGACTGCCTCGGTACAAGTCACACAAAGATATGGCAAGCGAGCATCTTTAGATAAATAAGTTTGCATCTTCTGCACTAAACGAAATGAAATTGGACAGCTTCACAACTTTAGCACCTTTGATGCTGATGCTGGTGTTCGGCCATGGTAACTGACCTCCAGGATTCAGAACTCCTATCATGGATGGCCATGGGAGACTTGATAGCAATGGAGGCCATATATCACCGGAAATGTTTTGTTGCACTCCGCATCAGGCACAGGGCACACATCAGAAAATGTAATGCCAAAGAAGAATATTTCAATGAAAAGAATAATGATAGTGTTGCGTTTCTTGAACTGACCAGTTACATTGGTTTTCAGCCAAAATGTCATGACTTACATCATTGCTGAATAATAGTTGAACAATTGAACTGGCAGAGTCAATTATACGGAATTCCTCAACATTTTTCAAAAAGGTTTCATAGGTTTCTTTTTCTCATGTGTTCCTGAGGCACTGTTCATTGGACATTTCAATGGCTCTTGAGTTACTTCTCGACATACTATGCACTTTGTCCAATCCATGACTATCCATCTATCTGAAAAGAAATCACTATTAATTATAATAGATAATGATAATCGCAATAAAATCAACGTACTACATGATAATTCCGGCATATAGACAATAAAGACAATGCGTTTTTGTTTCTTTGGATTTCTTCTTTCATCTGACACTAACGATAGCATGTAAAATAGATTCTGTGACCCAAAAACCTGGGTTTAGAATCAAACTGCATGCTCCCAGGCTAATTAGCTGTGGAGATATTCGCAATATCCGTTTATGGCAACCATTTTAGACACCAACTTGAATGTTATGACTCCTTTAAGTTTGTCATATGGGTTCCCACCCTAATTTCAACAAGGAGGTTCATAGTGATCACCAAGCCAGGTTTCATGCTTTTATCCGCTCAGTAACGGTATTCCTTTTAAGCCACCCTACTCAAGATGAGACTGAAAGAACAACTCTTGAGGATGGAGACAGAGACAGAATTTTGGCTTGAACATCAGCACAAAGAAGAGCGAGATCATGGTTGTGAGTAAGGATGATGATTGGGTACATGTGGAGGATATGACAATCAGAGGACAGGAACTCAAGCAAGTTGAGAAGTTTGTTTACTTGGGAAGTGTAGTAACAGCAGACGGGAGGCAAATTGAAGATATACAAAGAAGAAAACTAGGAGCAGCTTGAGCTTTTGAGGTTCTGAGAAAAAACGTTTGGTCAAGGCTTGAAATCAGCTTGAAAACTAAGATGAGAATATTCAGTGCAGTAGTACCACCAGTCCTGATGTATGGCTCGTCCACCTGGGCACTGACCAGAACAGAGGAGAAAAGGTTGGATGCTTTTGAGATGAAGCTGCTGAGAAGGATACTTGGCATTAAATGGGATGATTATGTGAGAAATGAAGACATCAGGGTGAGATTGAGGCAAAGGTCAGTCAGTACCAGGTTGAAGAGGGGAAGGCTGAAATGGTTTGGACATGTTGAGAGGGATGGGAATAGAGACCCCAGGAGAGCACTGAGAGCAGTACAAATAGGAAGAAGACTGCTGGGCAGACCAAGAACGAGGTGGATAGACATAATTGTCAGGGATCTTGAGGATGAAATCCAAAACTTAGAGGAAGCAAAGGAAATGGCTCGGGATAGGGACAGATGGAGAGGAACTGTATCAGCCTTATGCCATTGGCCAGTGGCGGGAAGATCAATGAAAAAAATGAATGGCAATAAATGCAGAAAGTGAATTGAGTGAGTAAATGAGTCTCAGAACAAATTATACAACGAGAGAAATGATGTCTGAAGCGAATCCTGTTTGGAGAGATGAAAATTGCTCCCCTCGGCTTGATGTCTACAAGCGTTACCAAGATACCTCCTCGAAGTAAGTTACACATAGCGGCCTCTTCGAGGTCGTAACACACACACACACACATATATATATATATACACATATAAACAACAACTTAAGATTTGCAGATGACTCAGGGGAGGAATTACAAATGATGATAGAAGATTTGAATACAGAAAGCAGAAATGTAGGACTGAAAATGAATATGAGTAAAACTAAGATAATGTTCAATGAAAGTGCAGAGACAACAAATAAAGGTTATGGACGAACCTCTAGTGATTGTTAATGAATATACGTATATAGGACAGACAGTGAGACCGAAATTAAAGGATGGATAAGCATGGGATGGAGAGCTTTTGATAAACAAAAAGATTAGGAAAAGTAAAATGTCACTTTCTCTAAAAAGATAAGTATTTAATCCAATGTTCGTACCAGTATTAACTTATGCATCAGAAACTTGGAGAATTACTGAAGCCGTAGAACATGAGCTAGTTACAACTCAAACAGCTATGGAAAGAATAATGATGGGAATAACACTTAAGAGGCAGAAAAAGGGCAACATGATGCAAAAGCAAACTAAAGTAGGGGATATTCTAACAAGCAAGAAAAAGAAATGGGCATGGGCAGGACATATAATGAGAATGTTAGATAATAGATTGACGAAAAAAATAACTAGATGAATCCTTAGAGATTGCAAACGAACCAGGGGAAGGAAGAGAAGAATGTGGATTGGTGTGCTAAGAAAATTTGTGGTATAGAATGGAAAAACCATAAACAGACGGGAGTGGAAGGATATGCCTGAGGCCTATGTCATGCAGTGGACTAGCAATGGCTGAGGATGATGATGTATGTGTATTATTATATCGATATATATATATATATCTTATATCTATATATATATATATATATATATTATGTGGTGTGTGTGTGTGTGTGTGTGTGTAATGCTTTCAATTGAGGCTTTTTTTGTAATATAATTCTGTCCATCTACACACACACACACACACACACACACACATATATATATATATATATATATATATTATATATTATATATATTATATATAATAATATATAATATATCTATATATATATATATATATATTTATATATATATATATATGATATCATATATATATATATATGTGTGTGTGTGTGTGTGTGTGTGTAGATGGACAGAATTATATTACAAAAAAAAACCTCAATTGAAAGCATTACACACGGAAAAAGGTTTTGATACACATTAGATTTCCTATTCCAAACGGATTGATTTCACACGCACTATCTATGTAAATATACCAATAAACACTAAAATACAATCTCTCATTCTTTCTCTCTTTTTAAACCTATGTATTCCTTAACACTCTAAGAATACGCTTATCATTGCAAAGCCTTAAACGTAAATGAAGGAACAAATAAAGAATTTCCGACCTCAGAGAGAGAATTTCAGCAACTTATAACACCAAGAGACAGGAGACATTATTCAAACTTACAAAATCTTTCCTGATATATTTTGACAAATCGAAATATCTCTCGTGAAATATAGATTTTTAATGGAAAATCGAGAGGAACGTAAATAAGAGATGGGTATTCCCTTATTCCTTCTGCTCGTAACATACTTCAGATATGGATTCCAGTTTGAAGAAAATGTGGCCTTACCTGGCCTTGGCAGCAGCTATTGTTGGGATGGCGTGGTCCAGATCTACGAAATACGGAGAGAAATCTAATGCAGGAATAGTCATTTTGTTTGTTGTAGCGGTATAGTCACTGATGAAGCCGAGGATGTGTGGAAAAGGAACTGAAGGAGAGAATTGCGGCCTTGCAAGACACCATCCAGTTCGAGAGAGAACAGCGGGTGAACTTAGACGAGATAAAGCTTCAGTTGCAGAAGAGGCTCGACCACTATGGAGAGATGCATAAGGCGGGGGAGAGGGAAGAACACATCACGCATGAGGTCAACTTGTAACAGCAGGCCTGACAAGACAGGACCCACTCTTTCGAAGCAAACGTTGTTTCTGAACAAGGAGAAGATAAAGAGAAGAGGGAGAAAGAACAGCTGGAAGACAAGATTCTCAAGATCACAGAAGAAATTCAGCAGCTGAAGGACAACGCAAAGAAAATTGGGTAGAGAAACGATGCACTACTTGAGAAGGCAAGGGATATGACTGCGCAGCTGGCAGAGGCAAACTGCGCAGGTTCAGAGGCATAAGAAACTCCTATGACAGAAGAAGAAAGACCTGCAGTTCAAGACTGAAGAAGCATCGCGGGGGGCGAGGCTCATGCAGGAACAAAATGACATGACCGAGCAATGCGAATCCGAAATGAAAGACGACAAGCTCAGGTTCCAGCTTCTGCAGAAGGAAGTGGAAGTGCTCTCGAAAGAACAGTGTCAACTCCTGTCAACTCCAGTGTGAACTTCAGGCGGCGGAACTCAAGAGGAACGAGCTGACTTTCCTGCTGGAGGAACGAGATCGTCGCTACTAGTTGCTGAAGAAGAAGGTTGGTGCCCAAGCCTTGGGTCCAGGGATGGCTGGGTAGGCCCACCAAGGGATCCCGGACAGTGGGATAGGCGTGTTATGGATCCAGGGACAGCGAGCCAGGCCATCACGGGTCCCAGGATGACAGGGCAGGCCCACTAGTATTCCCAGGATGGCGGGGGAGGCCCACCATGAGTCCCGGGACGATGGGGCAGGCCCGCCAGGGGTCCTGGGATGGCAGGGAAAACCCGGCAGGGTTCCTGGGACGGTTAGGCAGGCCCACCAGGGGTCCCAGGACATTGGGGCAGGCCTGTCACAGGTCCTGGGATGGCAGGTCAAGCCTGCCAGGCCAGCCAAGGGTCCCGGGACGGCAGGGTAGGCCTGCCAAGGATCCTGGGATGGTGGCCTGCTAGGGGTCCCAGGAAAGCAAGGGGTCCTGGGATGGCAGGGAGGCAGGTTGGTCTGCCAGGGATCCTGGGACGGCGGGTAGCTGGGTTAGCCAGGCGGGGATCCCAGGATGGCAAGGAGGTGGGTTGGCCTGCCAGGGATCCTGAAATAGCAGGGAGGCCGGTTGGCCTTCCTTGGGTCCCGGGACGGCATAAAGGCGGGTTTTTCCGCCAGGGGTCCCAGGATACCAGGAAAGCAGTCTGACACACCAGGGGTCCCGGGACAGCGGGAAGATGGGTTGGCCTGCCAGGGGTCCCGGGCAGAGGTTGACTCGGCCACTTTAGTGGCTGTGGCAAATGATTTTGAGCGGCTGTGTTTTGTGACGTGGTAAACGTTGCTAACTAAGCAAGCGTAGCGTCTTTCAGGTGGGGTGTGGGTGTCCAGGGGGCGAATCTAAAAGCAAAATTGACATCTACCTAGGTACACATAGTACATTTTAGTAGGTATTTCTACATCAATGATTCACATTTTTATTCACCCACCTCAACATTTATACACATCCCTTTCAATGGCTTTGTTTTTTGGAAGTTTAACTCATTTGAGGTCGATACTACGATGAGTTGTTCTATAAAAGTGTTGTTTAAAAAGATGCAAAAATTTAATAATCACATTTTCTGTTAATACTAAAGGATTACAGTTATCAACTCTTAATTATATAAACTTTCAATTTACCAATGAATTTTCAACTTGTAAAGTTCAGATTAACCTATGTATTATTAGCCCAAAACATAGCGACCATGACTGTTTGCTGTTTCATTTGAAAGGAAAACTATTATCAGAAGTAAGTCTAGGCTTACAATACATTGGCGAATTTTGTTTGGGCTATGATTATCATTCCTAAACCATAGATCATCTATGATTAAACATAGCAGCAGAGTATGTTGGTAACTTTCTCTAAACATATTGGTACAAAAGTCTCTTGATTCTGAAGTAGACGCAAAATTCTTGGGGTCAAAGCAAGCGATGTCCAGATACAGAACCTTGTGCTGTGAAAACCTGCAGGTTGCTACATCCATAATGATTATTGTAACAGGTTGTTTGGTAGCGTTCCACCGCAGTGATTTTCGTATCCAAAAGGCGATAATGCCTATAATATAGTCATAGTAATTACAACGAAACTGTTGTAATATATCATTGTATAATATATATATATATATATATATACATACATATATACATATACATATACACATACATATACATACATACATACATACATCATCATCATACATACATACATACCATACAATATATATATATATATATATATAATATATAATATATATATATATATATATATATATATATGTATTAAAGGAGAAAGCAAATGTGTCAGTGAATTGTAGTACTTCAGCTTTCTTCACTTAGAGACAAGAGAGCCTAGCGACAAGCCTTCTTCGAAGCTTGCTGAAATGAAAGAATTGTTTTGATGATTGTGCATTGTGAGGCCGGGGATCTGTACAGCCTAGTTGCTGTGTGATTTTAAGGTGTGTCCGGATATGTACATGTGTTTGTGAGTGTAATGATGGGTCCAACCGCCCGAAACTAGGGAGAAAGGACGCACTCTCCTGAGAGGACACGGAGGACATGGGGTCAAGAAAACCCATTGAAAGGTAGGGCACGTTTAAAAGGACTTAGGAAAAGTTGCCTTTGAAAAGACAGAAGTGTAGTGTGTATACATTTATTTGATATTAATTATGTGTTAGGGAAAATAATGGATATGTTTCTTTGTTTCAGATGGGTCCATGGCACATTATACTAGAGAATGGGATTCTCTAAAAGACTTGACTATTGAAATGTAGTAATTAATAATTTGGGAGTGATTACTTAGTCTAATTCAGGAGAATAGAATGACAATTTACAGTCTTTTTGTGGGTCAGACTTAGTTCTTAATGTTTAGCTAGTTTAGGAAATAAAAAGCATATTTTTGTATTTACGAGAATTCATTAGCCTAGCTTGATATCGTTTGCAGAGGGAGACAGTCAGCAACTAAAGGTAAGAGAGTTGTCACTGGTTTTAGTTTTGATTAACCAGTGCTGAATGATTAATTTGCTTGGTTATAGGTTGGTGGCAGCAATTAAAAAGCTTTTTATAGGCTGTAGGTACGCTTCTGAAGAGACTAATACTAGTTTAGGCATATATTTTTTGGGAGTAAAAGGGTTATAATTATGTTACAGGCAACTCGGTCTTTTTTTTTGCTGATTCAAGGGTTTTAGTGTTCGAGGGGGTGGTTGTCTCTCTGCGGCAGAGCCAGAAAGTGTAGTTAGGTAGTGCTTTGTGAAAATTGGTGTTCCGATGTTTTGGGAATCAGAGTTTAGTTTTTTGGCATACTAAAGTGTTTACCGTGTGTGGTGAATAAGTTATGGACATTTGCTTTCTCCTTTAATATATATATATATATATATATATATACTATATATATATATATATATAATTATAATATAGATACTGTACTGGTTATTTTTACCAGATACATATGAAATTGTAATAGCCTCAATGCCCTCTTAACTTCTCAGATTCATTGCTCTTTTTCGGATACTCTTGTCACTACAAAGACTTGGGCTCCAACTTCAAAGAAATTTTTTTAAGAAATCATGATGTCGGGGAACGGGGAACGAATCCGCTTTACCATAATCACGACGAGGTGACCTTGCCGACCTGACCACGGTTTCCCGCTTCCGGACATCATGATTTCTTCAAAAAAATTTCATTGAAGTTGGAGCTCAATGCATTGTAGTGACAAGCGCATCCAAAAAAAGAGCAAAGAATTTGAGAAGTTAAGTAAGCATTGTGAGCATTACAATTTGATATACACATATAATATATCTTATATATATATATATATATATATATATTATATACTATATATATATATATATATATATATAGATATAGTATATATATATATAATATATATATATATATATATATATATATATATATATATATATATATCTATATATATATAATACACACACACACACACACACACACACATATATATATATATATATATATATATATATATAATATATATATATATATTATACTTAAAACTACGTTCATCATGATGGATCCTAATAAAACTCGATTTGACACTATAAATAGAGACTGTTTTTTTTTTCCTCCCCTTTCTTTTCCTCTTTTTTGAGGAAGAGGCCCTGACCAAGCGGCTCACGTGGCAAACGCCACAACGCCAGTGGCCAGACCGCCTCTGATACTTTCTAAAAAAAAATGACTATCATACACCTCTCCTCCCCGCATCCAAGTATACCTTGCACAGCCTGAGACGTCACAGTCGCACTGTCACTAGTGAAGTATGTCTCACTTGTAATCGGTCAATGTCTGTTTCTTTTTTCAGCTTTTCTTCACTGCTTCCCTATATCCTCATCAGTCCCTTCTCTCATGCAGTTACTCCACACAAAAAGAAAATCTCTAGTATGCTCATCCCACCACATAATGTTTTTATTCCTTCACTCTGCTCTCCTGTACTTGCGAAATCTCCCTGCTGACCTCATTCAACATCATGGAATACACAAACTTCTCATATATATCTGTACTCTTGTGTCTTGTATTATATTTGTAGCCACTTTTCCATCTCTTTCTCTCCATCTTGAAAAATTTGTCTGAATTTGTGCTTTGACATAACCTCCAAAAACTCAACATCTACTTATTGTCTATCAGTTCTCTACTGATACATAAGCTAAGAAACTTTCGTACTAATTTTCTTGTTCCAGACTACATAAATATAATTATTTGAATATAAATATTTCCAAAATTAAAGTCCTTTTTTAATATATATCACCACAATATTCTTTCAATTCTTTCTTACATTAGGTACTCCGTACCTACTATGAACAATGCTAGGTTTTTCTCTTTTGCTGACCTTTGCATTTAAATCACTTAGCACAACCACCCTCCCATAATCCTCATATCCAGGTAGGCTCATTTTCTTGCTCAGCATAATATCCTCGCTCATTGAAAATCCTAGGATCTAGAGGTTTATGTCTCCTTTACAAATAGTCATGAAAATGGCATCTAGCAAGAGGAAAAGAATGGTTGCTGCTAGCCTATGTTGAAGTCTCCTTGGCCTTTTATAGTTATATATATCCTCCCACTAGGAATCCCAATCTATCATTATACACGCATGTACCTTAGGGTACAATTGCCCTGTGTTGAGCTTTTACCACATACTGTGGCCACAGTAGTATTCCTCTGTAAATAGACTAGCTCTTGGTTTCAAGAGAGATAGAGGCTTTTCCGTCATTTAGGGGTAATTATCTTTTTAATGGACTCACAGCTCTCTTTACTACCATTCCTCTACTTGTAGTAATTTATACAGACATCCATATATACTTGAACATTTATAAATAAACAAATAAATAAATGTGTAAATAAATAGTTATTTTGGGTATGAGGTATCTTTATAACCTATGGTTTATGCCATCATTGGAGAATGTAAACAGGGCCCAAGGCTCCAACAAGGTAACTTCTGCTTGAGTTGATTTGAAAATTTTGGCCCTCTGTCGGAGGGAAGTATGTAAAGTGAGAGTGACTTTCTTTTGTTGTAATAATTTTGTAGGTCTTCTGAATGTCATATAATTACCGCTTTTTCAACAAAACAGTTTGTTGGCAAAACATATTCATGTTCATTTAAACTCTGGATAAAATATGCAGTATCATGAAGTTTGTGGTTCTTCTTCTTTCCATGTTTCATTCCTAGCGTTGTTGTATTGGTTTAGTTTCTAAATTAAAGGTAATTTACGTATCCTTCCTTATAATACGGATACTTTTTGTACAGCCTTTAATAATAAGGACTTGAGACGTGTATTATTCTTTTTTCCTGGTATTGAAATAGAAATTTTTTCTTAGTTTTACCGTGCCCCTCTCTCTCTCTCTCTATCTCTCTCTCTCATTATATATATATATATATATATATATATATATATATATATATATATATATACTATATATTATATATTATATATATGATATATATTATTATATATATTATATATATATGCATCACACACACACCACACACACACACACATATATATATATATATATATATACTATATATATATATATTATATATGTGTGTGTGTGTGTCCGTGTGTGTGTGCATGTGCTTCGTTTGCGAGGTTTTTGTGATGAGATATTATTATTATTATTATAGTTACCTTTCTTTCGGTGTTTTCTTTGGCTTTCAGATCTTATTTCTATCTCCCTTTCCTTATGGTTCTTGTAACAAGAACTGGTTCCTTTGGAACACTTTACCAGTCGTTACTTTGCGAGCAAGTGTTATCCTGGTCCTTTGACAGAGAAGTATCTGAATAAAAGAGAAATAACTGGACCCTCATATAAGTTTTTTTTGTAGTCTCCGAGAAATTTGCTGCAAGTAGCAGCTGCAGTAGTAGTGGCAGTTTCTTTCTGTTCTGTTAATGTTGGTTTTCGTAACATGTAATATACCATCGCCAGTAGAGATGAAATTCTTGCTTGAAATAGGTTTAGGGAGCAAGCATTTTCTAATTCTTTTTTTCTTAACCTAGGTTTAAATAAGGTCATTGCTTTGCGTGGCCCGTTGTCCACACAGCCTCTGTCATTGAACGCAATAACCTCCTTAGTTTATGTAAGTGTAGCTAGAAAAGAAGTCGGCATGCATGCCGGTTGTTTTGTTATTTCCTTTTATTTGACAGGAAACTTGATAAGTTTTGGTGTTTTGTATACTGAACACTTTTTAAAATAGACCATTCCGTGTTTGACTGTCGTGAGTAACGTCGGGTAATTAAACAGATATGTCTTTTTTTTTTTTTTTTTTTTTTATGCACTCGTTACATCACCTGTGGGCACGTGTGTTTACTCAAATAGATTTTTTTAGGTTTTGTAATTGGTCATGTTACCTTTATTTCAACAGTTTTGTCCTTGAAGAAACACATTGTTATTAGAGTAAATACGGCTGCTGGAATGACAGCAGTGAAACAAGCCGGCATAAATGTTAAGGCGTTACTCAATAGAAACTAACAGAGAAAATCATTATCGAAATCTGAAACAATTTCCCTTTTCATGTTTTCCAACGCCGTTTCATGATACGATATCTCACAATACTTCAGGTATTTCGGGACAGGGAAAGAGTGAAATATTTCTGAGGAATCGTTCACATAATAAAAGGATGACGATAAATATTACCCGAAGGGATATTGTCTTAGACTCTCTCTCTCTCTCTCTCTCTCTCTCTCTCTCTCTCTCTCTCTCTCTCTCTCTCTCTCTCATGTGAATTTCTTTCAAACAACACCCTAATATATCCGCTTCTGCTCGCTCACTGCTATTATCTTTAAGAGGGTGCCATGCACCTGAAGAGAGTGATGGAGTTAAGTCTTTGCGTTCAAGTGTAATATTTATTTTATGGCATAAAAATAAACTTTTTATAGACCATTAGGCACATTGTGGGCTCCTACCAAAGTATTTGAAAATAACTTCTGTATAATTTTATCGAGGTATATTTTACGAAGAATCGAGCATCAACACCAGCGTATTCATATTAAATGACTGAATGAATAAGACCCGACTGTCGCGTGTTTTGCCGCTGTATGAAACTGGTTTTTGCCCTCCAAAATTATTTGATCGATTAGCTATACTATATGTTACACCCCGTATAGGTGTAGTGCAGTCAGTGTACCTCACGTTGTGCACCGTACGCATTACTTAAGGATCTTTGCAGTGTCCTTTCGACCCTTGGCTGCAACCCTTTTCATTCCTTTTACTGTACTTCTGTCCTTATTGTCTTTCTTCCAGCTTACTTTCCACTTTCTGACAATTGTTTCATAGTGCAACTGGTAAGGTTTTCCTCTTTCTACAACTTTTTAAACCTTCTTTACTCTCAATTTCACTTTCAGCTCTGAATGAACTCATAGATCACAGCACTTGGTCTTTGGCCTAAATTTTATATTCTAATTCCAGTGTGCTACGTAAAATACAAAGAAAAGTTCCCTTCGTTTGAAAAACTATCTGGCTTCGAGCGTTTGGCATAGCACTCTGTGTCTGTAAGGCCCGTTGGAGACGTTACGTGTCATTTTGTCATTTTTAGGTATCTTATATGGGTTAGTGAAGTTAAGGTCAACTAGTATACGTAAATATCATTGTGCATTGAGTGTGCACTTTTGATACTGAGTTTTTGTTTTCCCATTCATTATTCGATATGTTTGATAGGTTAACTAATGGGTGTGTAACAAGGGATAAGATGATTCCAAAGACGTCGAGGTGAGGTTGTATGCAAAAGTTTAGCCTACACGAGAGAAAGTTCAGATTTGTCGAACAGCACATCAGATATGTTTGCATTTCCAATCCTTTAAAAGCTATGAAACTAATATCACAACGAAGCTCCTTCCCATGAAGAACCTTCGTGAAAGGTTTAGCTAAAACAGGTCGAAACAAGTATATACTACAAGCAATCATTAAATCTACTGGTCTTTTCACTATCACAATAATCTGTTATCCAGATTATTGTTTTATTTTCTATATGTTAAAACCATAATTGTCTGCAGAAAGGTCAGCCATTATGAATTTGTACGCTTGGAAATACCATTTCTAGCCATGGCTGATTGTTTTGTTTTTAGTGGGAGCAATGTACAGCCCTCATCATCATCGAGGTGTAGTTAAGAACAATTTCCTAAATTGCCAAAAGGCGGTCGTGCGCGCTGGAGAATATTTAAATCTCATTAGGAGACGGTGCCGATAGTTTGCGAATCCGAATTAAAAAGGCTTCCGAGGTTAAGCCCAAAGGTCACCCACAAAGTGGTGGACCGAGTTTTTGCTCAGAATTTCCCAGTAGGGCTGCGAGCGGCGTTTGTGTGTTTGTGTGTGTGTGTGTGTGTATTACGACATCGGTTGAATGTAGCGAGGACTGTTGTAGTGAACTTGAGAGGAAGTGAAAAATATGTTTTTATTTGTTTTCATATCTTATTTTGTTCTGTGGTAACCTGGTCTGTTATTTGTATGCCTGCTTTTGTGCCTTGAAGAGATTGGCCTGTTGCAATTAGAATAGTTTCCGTATATAAAATTACGAAAATGTAAAAAGTTGAAAAAAAAAAACCCTTATTAAAATGCACTGAAAAGTGAAAAATAGATTTTTTTAGACACTAGGATTTTCGTACAATTAATCATGTCTAAAAAAATAAAAGCGTGGGCGCCAAACATGGAAGGAAATGCTACAAGAAAAATATATATATATATATATATATATATATATATATATATATATATATATTTGTTTCTTGTAGAATTTCCTTCCTTCCATGTCTGACGCCCACGCTTTTATTTTTTTAGATATGATTAATTGTAAGAATATCCTGTTGCCTCAAAAAATTTATTTTTAACTTTTTAGTGCATATTAATAAAATCTTCATTTTTTAAACCTATTTCTGTATTTTTTTATTTTATACTTTTTAGTTTTGACAGAAATTGTAACCAATTTATGATTATAGCTAACGAATTAATTGCAAAAATATCCTGTTGTCTTAAAAAATTTATTTTTAACATTTTAATAAAATCTTTATTTTTTAAACCTGTTTCTATATCTTTTTATTTTATACTTTTTAGTTTTGACAGAAATTGTAACCAATTTATGATTATAGCTAACGAAATTGATATCTTGTCGAGCCAAGAAGGTTATTTACCGAGTCAAAGAACTTGTGAAAAATCCGAAGAGTTTCATACAAATCCTGAGATACTAGGAGAGGTCACTGCTAACCTACTGATCATGGAAGACTGTATTGCCCCTGGGATTGAGTAACCATGGGACGAAGGGATCAGGTCGAGAAAAACCTGAGATAATGGGAGAGGTCACTAGAGGTCACTGCTGACCTACGATCATGTAAGGTTGGATTGCCCCCGGAATTTAATGACCTTGCGAGTTTCAACTACATCGGACGAAAGGATCAGGTCGAAAATTAAGGGACAAGTTTGGCCAAGACAAATAAACAAGCATACACAAAAGCAAGCTAAATATAAGCTTTTCAAAAGTACATACTGCTTTGACATAGAGTAGTGGAGTTTCTTTAGCAGATTAATGAATTCCATTTATTCCATTTTAAACATAATGAAAATAATGTTTATCACTTGCAGTATTTGTATGTTCCGTGCAATGCATGCTATAGCAGTTCTTTGCAGTCCATACTTTTTTCCTAAATTTGAGAAGTCGTTCTTGAAAGTTAGTCCGTTATAATAATGTGCACAATTTAAAACTTGAAACAGACCACTAGAAATATTTTGAGGAATGCAAAATATCAGAAATTTGATTCCGAAAAGCCCCCTTACAATTGGCTCTCTTTTCAGAGTAAAAGACCGACTTTGTTCTTTGATGACGTCTAATGTGGTTTATAAGTATACTTGTCCCAGATGTGATATGAGAAATTGTGTGGGATCCACGAAGCGTCTTCTTACGGTACGAGTCAATTCTCATAAGGAGTTTAGTCATAGAACGGGATGTCGCCTGTCCAACCCAGATGCATCTTAATATCAAGAAATCATTCTTTAAAATGCAAAACTAGCATCGAATACAAAGATTTTTCTATATTTGTACAAGTCGGCAACTCTAAAGATCTATTTATTTTAGAGACGTTGAAAATAAAACAGCTTGTTCATTTTTTAAATACCCAGCCCTCAGCTGTTCAACTTTTTTCCTTGATTCTGTTGTATTTAACACTTACTATTGTTTACTTTTTGTTTCTGCTTTTAGTTTTACTCTAGACTTTGCTCTGGCAGGTTAGCTCCTCTCATCATTTATTTATTAGAAAAAAAGAAGAAAAATAATGGTAAAAATACAACCTTGTCGATAAACCTTGCTTAATTGTAAATTATTGTTCCATTGTAAGTTTTTTCCCAATGTAAATTCTTGTGTTTTAACTGTTTTAACGTAACTTACTATGTGTTTTAAGTATGATTTCCTGTTAAGTTGACTTATAGATAGCTTATTTTTAATTTGTTAATTTTTCAAAAGTTTTTGAACATTGTTTATTTATATATATTGAAGAATCCCCTGAGGAGGCAATAATGTATTGGGAAACTTCCGTATAAATCTGTCAAAACGTCAAATTCCTTCAGCTACTTAGTGTGACTTCTCCGAGTGGCCTCCTACTCTCTCTCTCTCTCTCTCTCTCTCTCCTCGTCCTCGTCTCTCTCTCTCTCTCTCTCTCTCTCTCTCTCTCTCTCTCTCTATATATATATATATATATATATATATATATATATATATATATATATATATACATACAGACACACAACACACACACACACACACACATATATATATATATAAATAATATATATATATATATATACACATATATATATATATATATATATCTATATATCATATATATATTATACATATATATCATATATATATATATATATATATATATATATATATATTAGGGGTATATATATATACACATATATACAGTAGGGGTATTACTGCATCGATTTATTGGATTTTTCCCTTTAAATATACGAATAATGTATACGAGGTGATTTATTTACTTTGATTCTCCTTTGTTGTTCAGGGAGCAAACAGACGATGTTTTTTAATACATAATATTGGCTAACTTTGTATATAAAGTTGCTAAGCAAGTTTTGTAGCTTTTTAATATTCTCCATAAGAATAAAGATAATTTTTAGAGGATTTATTTTAAAACTTAGCATGTGCACGTGGCAATAATACATTGAAATTGGTCAGAATTTAGATGGTTGACTATCAAGAAATGCCAGACTCCTCAGCGCCAAGGCCGTTAACATTCTTATCGAAAACCTGAAGAATTGGACCTCTTGTAGCCCGGTGAAAAGTTATGTAAAATGTCTGTTACTTCGAAAGGTTATATGAGTAGAAATTACAATATTAGTGTCCTTTACTTTGAGGAAGCTGTGCGTTTACAAAATATTATTTACTTGCCTGGATATCATAAGCTTGGGGCGACTTTTATGCTCAGAATTAGTCGTTACGTTAGTTTCTATGTTAACAACAGAATCTCATATTTATGCGTACAGACGCCCGGATATTTTAAGGGTAGCCGTATTCCATATTAAATACTGTCATCCTTACTGAGTAAACAACATAAGTTAGTTCGGTTTATTAATTTTTAATAACGTTATCATACAATGTCGCCTCGCTCAGTATGAATATTGATACCCTTGAGGTTTGTAAAATTGGTGTTTTACTGTAACAAGTCATTCTCATATGCATTATGAGTCATTATTCTATATACTTGCGTGTTTCTTATTATGTTTAATTGGAGATTTTTACATTTTTATATCTATGTGTATATAATTTTACATGTATCGTATACCTTTCAGTTTAGTTTTTTGGGGGGAAGTTAGTGGTTTGTTGTGGTTAACGACAATAATAAGCAAAGAACATTGAGCTGAAGCAGTTGTAAAATCTCACTAATATTCTAATACTTTTATATACTCTGCATGAAATATATCAGTGTTTCAACATATTTACCATTCGATCACTGATAAAATATTGACAAAAGGAAATCTCGAGACCCTGCTGCGCTGTATAGGTCAGCTCGAAGTATATTGGGTAGAGATTATGAAGAAAAAAAAAATCTGTTCTATGCGGTTTGCTCTACCGCACTGAAAATTCGTCAGCATGGAAGTTAAGGCTGGTTCAATGACTTATAGGGTTCAATAAGTGTTCCGAGGCTCGTAAGATTACGAACAATTACTAAATTATTTTTAACGGATTGAAATTATAATAATAATAATAATAATAATAATAATAATAATAATAATAATAATAATAATATAGTTATAATTATAATAATAATAGTAATATTTTTAATTGAAGCCACTGGTGTACTGGGAGTATATACCTGTGTAACTGACGTTAAGTAAAAGTTGTGCAAGAAAGACTGCATTGAGTTATAATTTCAGTAATTTATGTATCGTATCAGTATATCACAAGTGTTTGTTTGTTGTTGGATGAAGGGGATCGTTATTCTCTGCTTCAGAAAGATGCATCCAGTCCGTTTGTTTACGGTGGGAATTTACAAGAGTTGCACTTAATGGTGTAAGTCAACAGAAGGAACGGCAAGAGATCGTCACTTGGCTGGAGTTCGTGACCATCCAGCATTGAAAGTCTGTTGTCTTCGATCAGTGGTCCGGTCGAGGGGATTGGGAAGACAAGCTGTTGTTGCTTTATAACACCATCAAATCAAGATGTAGTAGTGATTTGTAGAGATTTTGGTTTATGAAAAATATATAATATTAGACTATTATTCAGTTGTACTCTGTTAGATTCTAAATAACGGACTCCATTGAATTCTCAATAACGGTCTCCATACAAGTTCATACATTGTTTGTACGAATTGTTCGCGATGTTATAAATTTTCCTCTTTTCCCAATATTTGTCGTTAAAACAGCGTTCAGAGTTCAGTGTAGTACATTGTGTTGAGATTTTGTCATGTAGTTATTAGGCTCGCCAAGAAAGATGATTGTTGAAGATTTCTTTCTGCTTGTGTAACTTCGTTGTATTCCAAAAATTGCCGAACTTTAATGGGCCAGAGAGAGTATTTTTACTGGCCTGCTCTATTTTACATTCTTTTGACATCAGAAATCGGTGCAGTTAATGGCATGATAAACCGTCACTGTTAATAATAATATCGCCCACGTCATTGGAAGATTACAAGAAGGACCTAGGGGCGCGTAAACATCACGTGATCACTAAGCACAGGGATTTGGAGCGTTTTTCTTAGTCTGGTTGAACTTTTCTAGGGTCTAGTCACCAGACCCTGACCATATGACTTTAATCTGTTTTTTCATTGCTTCATATATTTACAGATCTGTAACTTCTCCTTTTTTACGCGCTTTGGGCCACTTGGTTACGATGGTTATTTGCACTTTTATTCAGAATTTATCGGGAATATTTTTCCTGAAGAGTTTAGTTGATGATAAAGAATTAAAGAGTGGCAAGTGGTCATTAGCATTAAGGCATTTACTGTTAGTTTATTTGGAATACGCTTTTCGAGATGTATACACACACACACATACATACATACATACATACACATACATACATACATACATACATACATACACACTATATATATATATATATATATATATATTATATATATATATATATATATATATATATATATATATATATATATATAAGCGAATACCACAGGAAAATAATAGTCAGAAATCCAAGCACGTTCGTCTTTACAATGTCTTTGTAAAGATGAAAGCGCTTGGATTTCTGGCTATCATTTTCCTGTAGTATTCGCTTATTTAATAAAGTCACGTGCATCTAGTGTGATTTTTTAAGCATATATATATATATATATATATATATATATATATATATATATATATATAATATATATATATATATATATGTTTATATATATATATTGTAACGAGATAACCCTCTTCTTACACTATCTAAACTTCCATCAGCGTAACGTTAATGAAAATAAATGTTATTTTTGCAATTGCTAATAAGTGTGATTCAGGTGAAATCCGCCCCTAGCAATCACTCACTAATTCTTTTGAGGATTAACCCTGTTAAGGGCCCCATACACTGAACGATTTTCTGTATCGTTCACAAAAACTGTGTGGGCTTGTCTGAATACAAAATTGGGCAGAGTTTCGTGGTCTGAACGATCTCAGCGGGAATCTGGCTTTTGACTTACGTCTATCATACACAGGTCGTGAATGTATATGTTTGTCTGCTGATATCTACAGTATCTTGGCAACCCTTGATGTGTAAAGATGTATTGTGTAGGCCTAGTTTGCCACAGAATAAATTCATCGTAGAATTCATAGTTGGATAAAAAACAAACATGTCTTTTCGATGACAGGAGAAACTAAAAATAATAATTTTAAGCAAGTTTCCTTATCCATTCGTAAATAATTAAACCTGTCCCCTGGTTCTAGAGCAAGTTCCTTGGCCAAAACATTGTGAGGAAGTTCATATCTCTTAGCCAACCACTGTTTCACCCATTTTCTCTTCTTTCTTTTAGACTATTCTAATTCTGCCACAACATAGGCGGCAGCAACAGCTCCTCAAGCTATTGAGCGTGTTTCCATATCTTCCAGAGACAAAATCTTTGTTCAGACGGAATTCAGGGCAGAGATCATTTATATTGACTGAATAGTTTGTGTGTGTGTGTCGATAACGACATTCATTCAGACAATCATTCATACAATCGTTCATGCAGTCATTCACCTTGCAGGAGGCTGATATAGGAGAAAGTGAATTCCAAAGAATAGGTAGCCTCCATATTTTTGTCTGTTTGTATGGTGTTTTTACGTTGCATGGAACCAGTGGTTATTCAGCAACGGGACCAACGGCTTTACGTGACTTCCGAACCACGTCGAGAGTGAACTTCTATCACCAGAAATAAACATCTCTCACTCTTCAATGGAATGGCCGAGAATTGAACCCGCGACCACCGAGGTGGGATGCTAATACCATACCAACCACGCTGCTGAGCCTCCATATTTAAAAGGATGAGTAGCATTGACCCTGTGTCTTGAAGACCTCATATATGACACGCAGTTGGACAGCTAACACCATCTTTTGGGACACCTGAACATAAGCTCCAAAAGCTATAAAAGGACCCTACGGCATAGCCAACTGCCTCAAAGACTTTTAGACTTTCAATGAACACAGTCAGACTCTGGCAAAGTTAGTTGCCCTCTCTCCCAAGCTACCCCTCTTAAATGTGGCTGTTACGAGCCTCAAGTGAATCATTGTGGTGTCTTGGTCATTTCCCTCCCCTGTTGGCACCCCCGAGGAAGACAACTCCACCTACTGTAGGAGGTAAAGTACCACATTCCAAAGTTCTCACAACTGTCAGTCATGTCCTAATACATCGCCTTCACTTCTTTTCTTTTCCAAGTTCGATTCTTATATTATTTTATATTTATTTATTTTTTTCATGCTATAGGGAAGTGGTCATTATGCGATAATGTAAAGGTAGTGATCAAAGTTGCATCACTGCAGATTCAGTTGCATACACCCTAGTGGGAATAATATATATAATATATATATATATATATATATATATATATATAATATATATATATATATATATATATATATATATATATATATATATATATATATATATATATATATATATATATATATATATATCAAATAAAAGGAGCCCATAAAAACACCAAAATATAGAGAAAAGTACTATATTTTAGAGACTGCTGTCTCTCTCTTCAGGTATATGAATGAGAAAAGTTTACAGAAAAGGTGGTATTTATACCAAGAGACCCATCCACAGGTAAGCCAATTTAGGTCGCCCCCGCTGATAATCTTCTTTTAATCTTCTTAAGCGTTAGTTGAATGAAAACCTTGTCAATCACATCTGAATCCCATGCTCCTTTTGAGATGTTCATTACCTGCCTCTCTTTTATTAAAGCTAATTCCATCATTTGACTCTTGTACCGGTGGTTTCTGCTATAAATTATATGTGACAAATTCCAGTTTATTCTATGGTTATGTTCATTTATATGGTTGAAAATAGCTGAGTCCTGTTGTCCATACCTAACTGACCGTTTGTGTTGTATTAATCTCTGGGGAAGTGATTTTCCTGTAAATCCGACGCAAGATTGGTCACAGTCCTGGCATGGATTTCATAAACCCGTTTCCTTGGGGAATGTCTTTTGTTGGACGTTAATCAGGGATTTGGTAAGTAAATGCAAAAGGGTTAGATTTTCCAAGGGTCTGAGTCACTGTCTAAACCCTGTCCAGCTGAGGAATTTTTATTTTATTGTTGGGTGTCTCTTTGGTCTTGTTTTGAGGGGGTCGGTAGAAAATTATGTTTGCTTTGTGAATTGCTTTCTCAATTATATATATGTATGTATGATATATATATATATAGATATATATATATTAGTATATATATATATATATATATATCTATATATATATATATGTAGAATATACTGGTCACTTTTTTACCAGATACATAAGCAATTGTAATAGCCACAATGCCCTCTTAACTTCTTGAATTCTTTGCTATTTTTTGGATACAATAGTCACTACAAAGCCTGAAGATCCAAGTTCAAAGAAACTTGAAGAAGAAATTGTGTGAGGGCATTGTGGTATTCCAATTGCATATATATATATATTATATAGTCTGAGATCTGGCTTTAGCGCCGTCTCCTGCTTAATATTTTCATCCAATGAACATCACTGGAAATATCTCCTCATCATCAGATATGCATATCTTCTACGTGAACTTCCCTAAATGAACTTTAAGATAGAAATATTTGAGTGATTTAGGTTTGGAGGTTCTGATGATTTCTCGGAGATCGCCGGACAAAGTCTTGCACAGATGGCTACTTAATTAAGATTGATTACATGAGTCATTCCCAGTACAGCCGCATTGTACGAAGACAGTAACAAGACTGCTCTGTCTGAGCGTTGTAACAAGACTACTGTTCATGGCCGTTGTGGACCAACAACAAAACATCCAACTAAATATCGAACGAACAAAACAACTGACAACCGGTACTCAAGTGCTATTACACGTATACTTACAAACTAATACAGTGAATAGTTGAACACAACGCTTTTCCTAACTAAATACAATATAACAGAATATAATATCTTCTTTTCATACAATACACAATTTCACCTATGTAAATGAGGAAAATATGGAAAAATATAATTACAACTTGTGGCAAAGTACAATCTCTCTTGTTGAAGTTTCAATTTACTCTCCCACAAAACTCATATCTACAGCATTTACAATAGTGCTGCTCTTACCAATGCCTTCTTGGCTTCTGCAGCTGTCTGAGCAGTCTTTCTGGTCAGGCAGGTGCTTGGCTGGATATCCTCTTTTTCTATCTCCTGCCACAGCTCTAGGGGGTATAACTTAATTATAGGTCTCATGAGCTGGCTATGAGTCATTCTTAGAGTAGCCACTCTTAGGACCTTGTCTAATCCCCACATGTAACTCAACTACTTGGCCCAACTTCCACTTGCTCCTTGGCCCCTCATCATGAATGAGGATTACTTCCCCTATCCTGGATGAAGAGCTATGTATTGTTCCTACTCGTTGGCTCTCTCTTAGTGCTGCCAAATACTGCCTCTCCCATCTCTTACATAGGTTGTTGCACAACCTGGACGCTTAAAGGAATATTTTCTCGGTGAACCCTCTCTGTCCATAAGTAGGGTCACCAGAGATCTCTTCCCAATTTACTACTTCTACTGGGAAGGACTTGAGCTTTCTTCCAAGAATCGAATGGTTAGGGGTTAAAATTTCCAACTGATTCAAGTCCCTGGATGTGTAACTTCATGGTCTTTTCGTTGATGATCCCTTCCAGCTCCATCATCTTTTTTAGGCATGACTTGAGAAGTCCTATTAGCCTTTCCCATATAGCACCAAACCATGGTGCTCTCACCGGATTGGACTACCAATTTACACTGTATCTCCAACAGATGTTCCTTACCCTGCGATTCTCTGACATGGTTCTAAGATATTCTGATGCTGCTACAAACGTGGTGGAGTTATCACTCAACTATGAGTGCTGAGAAACCTCTTCTGCTGCAAATTCTCTAAAATTCATGGGGAACAAACCACAGGACTGATGACCAACTAGTTCTAAATGTATGCCTCTGGTTATTGGTCATGTAAATAGGATGATGTAAGCCTTAGCCCATAATGCACCTGTTTAGTCCCCGCCAGTGATATTAAAAGGTTGCTTACATTGCACCCTGAACTCAGGTAATGGAGCGATCGCATTGGGCCTATACGGACTCCCCTGCGTTCTCTTACAAATAACAGTGGTTTTATATACTCTTAGTTAGTTGACTGATCTGTGGGATCCAGAGCTCCTCCCTGACACTTGCCATAATTGCATTTACACTCATATGAGCATTAGCATCATGATGTTCTTCAATAATTACCTGAGTAACATAGCAACTCTGTGGCAATAGTATTCGAAATTTAGCAGCTTCTGGTAATTGCACATGTTCTAGTATACCCTTTTCACCTTATTACCCTGTTGTCTAGCTGAAGATTCAGCTGATGTATGAGATCTAATGGTGGTTTTCTTACCCTCTTCATCAAACTCTCGTATTCCTCTTGGAAAAATTCCTTTTGCGTGATGACAATAGTCTTATTCTTTGCTTCTTGGAGTTCTTCCAAGGTCAATTCACCTGTTACTTTCACATTGGTTGAACTCCTACAATTATTAAAAAATTGTAGGATCCATGCTGTGGTACAATAGTCCTTTTTGACCTTGATGAATCTTTCCTAATTCAGCAAGTAAGTATCACCATTCAGATTGTCCTTACAGCATTGACCAAAATGTTCTCTTCCCTACCCTGTACAGGTGATTCGTCCACCTATGTTCTATCTATTGACCATGAGGGAAGCCAAGGGTGTCCCTCCCACCAGAAAGAATTATCCATGATCTTTTCTGTCCTTTTCTCACGTGTCAACCAATCACTGGGATTATCATTGGTAGGCACATAGGACAAGATCACCTCTGGAATTAAAGAGTTTATTTCTTGCACAGTAGAACATTTTTCAACACTAGCCAACTTAGGGCGACTTTACCGTCTGACCAAATGAACATTTCAACAAACTCATCCTTCTCGAAGGATTCTTTAATAAATTTAGCTATTCTTATTGCTAGCAACAATGCCGCCAACAAGTTTTGCAACAGTCACGTCTTTAATGGGCGGTACTCTTGCCTTTGCCATCATTAATGAGAGTTTTCGTTCTTAACTATGTTACACAACCATATGCTGACTCACTGGCATTTCTCTTAAGTCTTCGGATAACCTGACTGATGGGTATGGAAGTTGATTATTCCAGTCCAACTGTTTGCCTCCAGAAATTCAGCAAGTCTATCCTTGCCCTAATTAGTGACAGTAGAAATACTCCTAATGGATCATAAATTTGTGTAATTGTTCTTAACATATCTCTCTAGTCTGACTAGACTTATTTATCTTAGTAGGATTTAATGTCAAAGTATTTTTCTTTTTATCCCACCCTAGACCTAAGACCTTATGAGTTGTTTGCTTTTTGGCTCTGATCCCATATGTTCTAGCTGTGGTTTGTAACGAGTCATTATTACTCCTCCATTCCTTCAGGTACAAATGTACCTGTGCAAATATCTTATTTGCTTCAAAGAAAAAATTTACCAGTTCATCAACATAATTGCTGGTGAACTGTAAGTTATCTACATATAGTCCTCTTTTCATTCTTTCTAAATCACCTTCTACCTAGGATAAGTATTTCTTGATTATTACATTCAACGGAGAGGGAGAACATGTAGCTCCAAAAATAACAACTCGAAACCTATACACCAACAATCTGTCAGGGTCTGTTGGATCTTCCAACCAGAAAAATCTTGGATAGTTCCTATCCACTTCTCTAAGTTGCACCATTAAAAAGACATTCTCTATGTCACTGATGCATGCAAACGATTTTGTTCTAAACTGCAGGAGAACTTTGATTAGGTCAAAGCTTAACCCATTTTTCCCGTCTGACTGAACAGTCTTTTTTTAACACCATGATGTGCTAAGAAATGACAGTCTTCATCAGCTTTAAAATGTTGCATTCTCTCTCTGAACCTCCTATCTTCCTGATCCTTTAAAATTTCTGATAGTGTTCTAGTTACTGAGTGTCCTTATGAAACTTGACACACTGTTGCTTTAATCTATTGAAAACCAATCCAAAGTTGGAGGTTAATCTATTTCTATTGCCTTTCTAAGGCAATGCCACAACATACTGTATGTCAATTTTGGAATAGGTTACAGTACTCTCAAAGTTCTCCAGTACCTTCTTTTTCTGTTCTGTTATCTCACTGCAGTTAATACCCAAGTGATCTAAACTCCATAAAGTTTCAAGATCTTTCCTTGATTTCTTTTAAACTATAAGCCCCTTCATTCATAGATATCTCATTTGTTTTCACTGCCAGTTTTAAAATAGAAATGTGAGTCTCCTTGGTGGGAGGAGAAGTGCAGGTTCCGGTTACCATGTAACCAAATTTGGTTGGTAGCAATACTAAATTCTTAGATTTCATAAACCCTGGATGCAGTATGTTGTACACATTGTCAACCCCTATTAACAACTCTATAGGCGATTGTTTCTCTTTGGGTTGATCAAAATCTTTATCAGCCAAGATGATTTTAATTTTACATAACGACCTTAAATCTATTTGACACCCAATTTCTTCCACCTTTATACAATCCATATGTATTAACCTACCGCAGTGATATACAAAAATATTTACCATCTCATGCTGTTTGACTGGTTTGGAAGTCAAATAACCTTTCAATGATATGTTTTCGACTCCCTTGCTCTTATAATGGAGTCTTTCAAAAGTAGATCTCTTTATGAAAGATCTCTCGGCACAGGTATCCAGCAACCCTCTCTTTCGCACAATGCGACTTCTTTTATCCTTTAGGTTTATTGTGGCTGTAGGTAAAATTGATTGCTTAGTCTTCTTATTTCCTTGTCCGATATTCATCAGAGAGAGCGTTCCAACTTGTAACCCACCTTCCTTAGTCTGTGGTTGGTTTCGATTCCATATGTTAGTAGCTTCGTCGTATTTACAAATGAGCCATAGAGTTGTACTTTTGGTTTGCGTAGCAAACGTCAGTTGGCATTCTCTCTCTCCCTATCTCAGTTATTTCTACGTTGACTGTGAAGATATTCTCTTAACTTGATATTCATTTCTTACTTCTTTCGTGGGTAGATGATAAGTAGTGGAAACACAAAGTATCCAAAATATACTATATTTCCAGATTACATCTTGGTATGAATGCAGAGAGGTTTCTCAATAGATGTTGGAACTAAGAGGAGTAGGAGGAAGTCTGAGTTACAATATGTTTACAAATCATAGGCAAGCAAACCTAATCAAAGGTACAGACATATGAACGAACATACTTATTGAGGTTAAGACACGTAAGCCTTCTATTTCTCACACTCTTGGATTTCGAGCAGACTTTCCTGCATGACCTCCTTGGCCTCTGGCCTGATTCATGTTTACATGCATTACTTCTAAAGAATGTTCACACACATTCTTATTTATCATGTAAGTCCTTACACATATAGCTTTATGGTGTCAAACGGTGCAACCGTTATTATAGCCGTGCCTGTTATAGTTGGAACTGAAATGTTTATTCGATGTACATACAAACACAGGCCAGGAGTTGTAAATTTTTCTGTCTTCCCTCCTCTTGTTACATGAGTTTTACAGTGTGTCCATATATGATTGACTTTGCAAAGTGCACATCCCTTAATCTGGTTTACCTTCACTTTGTTTGTACTTTTAGACCCCACTGATGGTTTTTTCACAGACTGCCCTTGTTCTCCTGTGAAAGTAGATTTTGTAGTTAAGGTATTAGCTTTCATTGGTTCAGTTGGTTGAAAAGCCTTCAAATTGTGTATTTCCTCTTCAAGATATATTTTTAAGGTGTCAAATTAAACCAATCTTCACCACACCTTCGTTTTATTATTTCACTTAAAATACTGGGTAATTTGGTGTAGAGCAAGATGGGGTACAACTCATTGAATTCCAACTGTTCACTCTTGAATGATATTATGCAGGATTCAGACTGCGCTCTGAATCTTTGTAGTGACTCTGCATCTGCATTAGTAGTCTCATTCTGGAAGAGTTTTTTTTTTTTAATCTAAACAACCTCATTTCATCTTTCTTACCACACGTTTTTTATAACAAGTTCACTTCTTGGAAATGTTTATCACCTAATTTAAAACCAGATATCAGTTCCAAAGCCTCACCTTCCAATAAGCCATTCAAAGTGCCTCAGTGTCGTGGTCGGTTTGGTCTTGGCCTGCCACCTCGGTGCCTGCGAGTTCTCTTCTCGGGCATTCCATCGAGGGGTCAGAGATGTGTATTTCTGGTGATAGAAGTTCACTCTCGACGTGGTTTGGAAGTCACATAAAGCCGTTGGTCCCAATGCAACATAAAAACACCATACAAACAAACTTTTATATTTCAAAGTCAGTATGTTCGTGTACTGATACTTCAAACAGTTCCCAAAATGAATTCCATTTTGGTACATCACAATCGAAATGTTTGAGATCTAATATAGGCAGCTTTACACTAGCTTTGACATACAATATTGGTGCACTAGGTTCACTATTACAGCTAGAAGACTCGTAATGGAGGAGTTTAGTCTGTGAAATCCAGTGCCTACCTTTAGGATATATTATGCTTGAATCATGATTTGGTCAGGCTGTCCTGTGGGATTCATTAGGTCCAATATTTCATTATCCAATTACTAGACTTTCTGCAAATATTCCTTCAATGAGGCCCTCAATGAAGCAATACTATTGATATCACTTGTACCAATCGTGGTTTCAACCTATTTTACAATTGGTTATCACAGACTGAAAACCCCCTCATCTCCTCTTTTAATTCATCAGTGTCAGACATCCTAAACTATTATTTGCCAACACCAACATTATTAAGAAAAGGTATAAACTGTCAGAAAATGCAAATATATATAAGTGGACCCTTCGTATTCACGAGGGATTAATTCCATGTCCCACTGCGAATAGCTAGAATCCGTGAATACTTAGAACCACTACAAAATTTCTAAGAACTGCCTATTTTGTTAGTGCAAACTCAAGAAAAGCTTGCCAAAAATGCTCATAGCTGCCTTTTGTATATGGGATTTACCCAGTAATTATATAGCTATTAGTTTCCATGTAATGGCAGCCTCATTCAAATTTTGCGAGTAGGGCTTCAATTGCTCAGTGTAGGTATACAGTGCCATCCCCCAATGGCAATACTAGGAATGACTTAGCTAAGCACTTCAGTCTGTTTTCTGCTGCACTTGACTAATCAAGTGCTTACAGCAGCTAGTTCAAATTTTCTGGTTACATCACTGGATTTCGCTAGTGTTACACAACCACCGGAACGCATTCATAGCCTTCAAGCAGGATGAGTCTTGTTGTCATGGTAATCGCTCTATAGCAAAGTAACATATATTAAAGGAAAGGAAACTGCATCGTCTTTGAGTAGGTCTGCAGCAAGGAGGCATTTGCGCACGTGTTGGAGGCGTCTGTTTTCAGGATTGTTCGAGAATCCCCAGATGTGTTGTGGAACTCCATTACCATCGCTAGAAACGCCGCATATTATGATATAACTTTTCGTCTGGATCCTTCTAAAAAGTTGCTGTCAGGAGATGATGACGTTCGGTGGTTAAGCTCTGCCCTTTTCAGCCCTGCCCCCAGATCGCTGTATATTTACATGACTGAGGAAGTAGAGAGGAATCAGATCATCAGAGAGATCGTCAGAGATAAGAGAATAAGGAAGAGACGAAGGATAAGAGAGGAAGAGGACGCACAAGAGAGTGTGAACGGAAACAAGTTAAGGCCGCAGTTAGAGAGAGAGAGCGAGATATATCTCGACGCTGAGCAACCCCTTTCAGAGAGGAAACGTCCTACAAGTAGTTTTGAGGAGTAACCCGCCTTTGAGTATCAAGACTAAGACATTTCTTTCTGCAGTATGATGTCAAGAAGCCGTCTGAAGGTTCTGCTGTCCCCTTTTGTGAAGCTGTCGCTTCAAGCACTGATTTCGACAGCTGCAAAACTGATCAACAAGTATTTCATTACCGCACTGTTTCCCCATTTTACATATTGTCAGATTTAACTTTATGTAAATAGGAGAAACCATTCTACATTTATCTTTGTTAATAAGCTTGTAAATAAACTTCTATTGTTTGAGTTTCTTTCTATATTTGTATCCCGAGTTTCAACTGTTGGTGTTGGATCCTTTTCGTTTATTATATTAAAGAACCTGAGCGGATCTCGGTTGGTCCTTAACATTTTTCTCTCAGCTGCTCTTTCATCTCTCTCATAATTATCTCTTTCTTTCCTTTCAACATACTCATGATCATTCCCCTCTAGACCTAGAAGCTTACCCGACTCGATAAACTCTTTCACAATCTCACTCATTCTGGTTCTTTCTATATTCTCCTTGTTTCAATCTGTTACAGTGCCGAATATCCTGGCCAAAGGTCGCCAAATATGTTATGGACCAACCGCGATCCGACTGTTGGGAGTCTCATGTATTTTTCCCCCTTGGTCTAACTTGTCATGCATTTTTAGGTTTCCACTCAATGCCACTGGATTGGCGTCTAGTGACTGGTGCTCAGTAATCATCAGAGTAAAGAAAAGTTACTTATTTTACTTAAGTAGTATTAATATTGAATCCCCTGTGCTACTTGGTCATGCATTTTTAGGTTCCACTCAATGCCACTGGATTGTTGGCGGTCTAGTGACTGGTGCTCAGTAATCATCAGCTGGCACCAGCTGTTGGTAGTCTGGCAGCTAAGAAAGAGGTTCTCTGTGTAGTCCTATTCGGGACTTTTTGATCATGGAGAAGACAGATGCGTGGCGAGAAGTGGTGAGCTCTTGCCAACTTTTGGCGCCGGCAACCCTACTCGACTCTCTCTCTTGTTTACCATGAGCGAACCAGTTGTAGGAAGAGAATGCTCCATTCGGTGGGTGAAGACCTCTGCTCTACCTTTGGAAAGTTTTTTTTTTTTTCGCCGAGGCGAATACATTTTCCTAAGTCTGGATTGCTCTCATCACAGCAAGTTGATGATTGTATCTGTTATCACCCGCTCCTGGTAGTTCCGAGAACAATCAGGCAACAAGTCATCCTCTTTTCTTTTTTTTTTCCATCTCTGCTTCTTGGGTTACATGGTGCACGAGCAGGATGAGGGAATGCGAGGAACTCTACGGATTATACTCCCCAGAGTTCGTATGTGGCTCTTACGTAGTTTGATCTTGGGATCTCTCCAGTGTTCCATTTTGGGAACAACCAATTCGGCATGAACTATTCGTCTTTGGTGTCCTGTTATTGCTGTAGAAGCTTCCCTTCCGGTTAGCTACACCTTCGCTCTCTTCATTAGAGAATGAAGGTTTGTTTCCAGTCCCTATTCTTTTTCTCTAGATCAACTGGAGCCTACCAAAATACTTGTATATTCTCCTAACAACATACAGCTGCTGTCTGATTAAAGGGCACATACCTGTAAGTAAATGCTTCTGGTGTGTGACTGAGACAAATAGTACCTTCTCTTAATAACTGAAACTCAGGACAACCTGTCGGGCCTCCCAAGAGTTTCTGATTTTGACTTTGAGATGACTAGTGGCATTGTTTTGGCAGCGACACCACAGGGTTGGCATTATCACCAAACAAGGGGGTTTCTTTCTCTCTTGTTTCGGTTAACATATAGGTGCTTGAAGGTATCTGTCATGCACTCGATACCTATGTAAGACGAATGCATTCCAAGACAGAATGTGCTACCAGGCAACTCAACCTATGGAATTGAATAAGTAGCTTGGAACTGCCTTCTCACTGAGTTTTTGTTTTAGTATTGCTTCTCCTTTGTCGAGGGTTAACTTCTGATTCAGATCTCTGCCTGGCCATCATAGACTTTAAGTCCCTGGTTGGCCCTAGATTCTTGCTTATAGATCTTATTTTATGCTCCACATTTGCCATTGCGAGAATCATTGAACAGAGATATGTCTCATTAGACTCATTATCATCTTTCTGTTTACCCAACAGTACAACAGAAGTCTGTAAGTCTTCTGCCTCGTCACAATTGATCCATAGGCCACTGTGATGATTCAGAATGATTTTTCAGACAAACTCAGTAGTTTGTTTTTGTCTCCCATTTACTTTTTTACAATTTGTAAAGTGTTTAACAACTAGTTGTTCACCCCAAATTGGAGTGAATGTTGGAAGACTTAGCCTGCCCTGATAGCTCAGCTTTCAGTGTAAAGAAATGTGTTCGTCCCAGAACCCGTCTCTTTCTCTGTCTAAACGTGTCTTCCATTTTATATGGACTTCATGTTAAAGACACACTCAGTGTTGTGGAGTGTTTTTTTGGCCTACTTTGAAGCGAAGATGAAGATGTAAGAACAGCCTCTACTTTCTTAGTTATCAGACATTATTTGCTCCTTACACCCATTCTGCTATCGAACTGCCAGAGGCGTAAGCAATCTTTGCTTCTTCTTATATTTTTTATGTAGGCCTAAACTTTCATTTTTTCACTACTTTGAGATCATTTCTAGTGACTGGCATGGCATCATGGAAGGAAGCACAGAATGTTCTATTATTATATTATCAGCTTTTCAGTAAGGTGCTGAGTTTGGAGAGCCAGGGGGTACAGTGTACCTGGAGCACCCACCACTCTCAGTGGATGGGTCTTGACTTTATTTCGGTGTAGGTGTCAGTGTTTACTGGTTGTTTTATTTTGGTGGTGCACTTAGTTAGGGCAAAAGTGGGCACATATCGTACTTCGCTAGCCATAGGAGAATTCCCCTCACTGCAAAGTTTCCCCTAAGTTGGAAACGATCATTGGCTCTGCCGCCACGCCACTACGAGTTAAGATAAGCGCCAACCGGAGGCAGTATTCATCTGCAAAGTTCTCTTAACTAATAGGAACGACAAGGGTTGTTTTTTCAATGCTAGCAACTTTTCTACGTCAAATTCATTACATGACTTAATGCTTTGGAGTAGAATATGTCCATGATCCCACTTCCTTTCAGTGTGGAATCAGCTATATAATTACTAGGTAATTCTCATATACAAACATTATATTTTTGTATAATAAAATAAGATTTTGTATACACTTACCCAGTCATTAAATGAGTGGAGCCCAATGGCCTCACCTCTGATGGACATATGCATAAAACAGAATGAAGTGCTTAGCTAAGTCGTTCCTAGTTTTGCCGTTGGGGGATGGCAGTGTATACCTACACGGAGCAATGAAAGCACTACCCACAAAATTTGTATTAGGCTGCCGTACATGGAAATTAATAGCTATATAATTACTGGGTTAGTAAATGCAAAAGTGCATTTAATTAAGAAATTGATATGAAAACACATTAATTTGTGGATATTCCTCATAGAAAAATACCGCGAATCTGCTAATTTCCCGCGAATAAGGGGTAAATATTGCCGACAGAGAAATCCGTGAATACTTGAGTCCACAAATCTCGAGAACACAAATGTGTGTGTGTATATATACATATATATATATATATATATATATATATATATATATATATATTATATATATATATATATTGGCCATACCTCAGTGGTATATATATATATATATATTTATATATATATATATATATATATATATATATATATATATATATTAGCTGAAGCCACTGGGAAAGTTTAAAAAAGAAGAGACTAAAAGACTGGGTGCCAAGTACTTTCGTGTATTTAGCACATCTTCAGGGCACAAAGTAATACAGAACACAAAAACTAGTGAGCAAAAACGCTATCACAAAAGCAAAGTGAAGAAAAAGAATGAAATAAAAAATACATATAATAAGGCCGTTACAAACAGAAACAATATTCGTTTAGATCACCCAACCACTCAACACCCCAAACAGGTCTCGCGTTCCTTTCTCCACTACTATTTTTTTTTCCTTTCCTTGTTCACCACCTCTCATTTTACACCATCATGAGAGAAGATTTTAACTACTTTCCTGGGGATTGGTGCCTCAAACTTGAACTCGGCGTACATCTCGCCAATCCTCTGCACTTGTAGAAGCTTGCTTGTGACTTCTTCAGATGTAGCTTTTCCACTTCCATTTGAATACAAAACAGAATTCTCAGCAGGATCTGCAAATAGATTCATGGTTGTGCCCAAAAATTAAGGATTTTTTTTTTTCTAAATTGACACATCTCTCTTGATTATTAATGGTATCCGTATCAGTCTTGATGCAGCATCTGCATTTATGGTCTGTTCCCATGTAAGATCAGCATCACATCGATCGAATGCTTATAATGTTCGTGTAATGCTGAGATACCCATTTTTTAACTTATCTTTCAATCCAGGATGACTGTCCTTAGTATTCAGCAACTTCATTAGTACATACAATGTCGTGATGACCAATTGCAAAAAAAAAAAAAAAAAACATGGGAATCATCACAATAATGATCATTCATAGCAATACAGACATATATGATAGAGCTTATAATGTTTTATTAGGCACATAAGAAAACAACACAAACATCATACAAGCAGCTAAAATGGAATTGAATTTGGAAGTTCAGTGCATTATTAGTGTGTTAAACTTGCCACAATGAAATGAACATTTCTCTTGATAAGATTGTAAAAAAGGTTATACAGAGAAAACGGTCAGGTTGCGGCAAGTGGGAAGTTGATTTTTGAAATCTACACAAAATTACAGTCTAGAAACAATTGTCAAACCTTACTGACTCAGACAGTCAAATAAATGGACCTGGGTCCTGTTCTATAAGCAGCAGCCCGTGGTTGGCAAAACAGACCAGACCAAAAGAGCAAGACAAGATAAGAACAGGGCAAGGCAAAGTCTCAAGTCTCCAGTCATCTCACGTACATGGAAAGAATACAGTGCTTTCTGTTAATTAAACGTGTATATTTTAGTGTTTGCTTCAAGACTCAAATCCCTGATTACTACTGCAAGTATGATATGTAGTAGTAGCGAAAGTTTTGTAAATAAATTTTGTATTTTTGTACGCTTCTTATTTTAATTGGATTTTTAAATTTTTTCCCATAGTTTAATGTTTGGCGTCGCTGTATCGTGCAACCTCTAAAATGATGAATGTGTTTGGGTTTGAAGACAAACTTTCTGTTTATGTGAATGTATTCAAGTATAATTTGCCTTAAGACAGTTTAAGTTAATTTCCTTCAATGAAAGTCCCATTGGTCGATACTGTACAGCTGCTAATATATGACATTTTATTTTTTCCATAATGGGGTCTGGGGGTCCTCCTCTTATGGTAATAAAAGTAGATTTCTGAAGATTATTTTTTATTCACCTTCACACGTTTGTACCTTGCACTTGACCTCCGTTCATGGCAGTTCCATAATCAATAGCTAGCTATTTTGCGTGTATATTAAGCTGAAGATATATAGTCTTCATCCACTGGTACTGGGTTTGTTTTCATTTTTATATTAGTATAATGTATTTGGTAGTTTTTGATTAAAGGAAAAATCTGGTAACTGCCATCTTTTATAAAAGTGCATTGTTTTGGTTTATATATATATATATATATATATATATATATATATATATATATATATATATATATATATATATATTTATATCTATATATATAAATTAGTATGTGTGTATTGATATAAAATATCCACGAACTGCACTTGAATTGTACTGCTGAGTTAGCAACAGTTTATAGCGACTCGTCTTTTTTTTTTTTTTTTTTTTTTTTTTTTTTTTTTGTTTTTTTTTTTTTTTTTTTTTTATGTCGTGAATACCAAGCAGTGTACCCACCATCCTATGTCATATATTTGCCTCTCCCACCGTTCTTCATAATGTGATGTCAGACTAAAGCCTACTCCAAGAGGATTTATTTTAACCTTGAATTTCGTCTTTCTCGCTCCTTGCCAGACGAGAAAGCATCTTATCAGTGGTGCTCATTTTTCTCGGAAATCACAGTTAGGCCCTTTTTTTTATTTTTCCATTTTTTTGTAAGCTTGGAAGGAACGGGAGTGAAAATCATATAGCAGGGAGACTTACAAATGGAATTATTGTTTACTCGCATTTGTATGTTACTTTTCTTGTAATTTTGTAATTATTTTGAATGTCATTTTGTATTTTTTTGCTTGATCGAAGACATTTCATGTTTATGCTGTGAAGTGACTCACTTTTGCAAGAAACAAAAGTGTTTAGCGGAATCCTGTTGTTTATATGATTTTTTTTTTTTTTGGCAATTTTTAACAGTTAGGGGGTCAATGTCTGGAGGTGTTGCCTGTATACCACCATCTGTCCAAACGGAATATAACTTGAGCCCCTCCCACTTTTCAGCCAGTGGTCAATCAAATAACATATCGTACGATACGTCAGAATCCAGGCAGTCAGTCTCAGTCAGTCAATCACGAGTGAATGGTGAGAGGTGAACTGCATGTCCGCTTAATAACTTAACTCCGAAAGTTTCGGATCCTTTTAATATTTTTATTCTTTTAAAGATATGCAGCATCAAAGACCAAACCAAATCATTTTGATTTATGATACTACGAAAAGTTATACCTAGGCTTATACTTAAGCTCATGTAGGCATAGCGAAAAATTGTGTAGGCATATAGTTGTCAATATCGTTAAATTATGTTTGCTTTCTCATTGTAGCACAGGTCTATCTATCTGTTTTTCATTCCATTCCTATCTTCTTTCGCTTCCAAAGGTTTGTCTTTAATCCAATACTTACGGCCGTATTTTTAAAGTTTTCGTCTACATAAAGACAATGTTGTTCAATTTCTCTCTCTCTCTCTCTCTCTCTCTCTCTCTCTCTGAACACAATTAGAGTATCAATATATGAGACCAGTCACGAGAGAGAGAGAGAGATATATTTTTATGTATTAAGTGAAACGATAACAGGATAATAATGTAATAGTATCATTGATATAGTGTGTAACAAGAGTCTATGCTAATATTTTGGGAAATGAAAAAAAAGTCACTATATAAAAATACATTTTAAGACTTCGTGTGTCTGTGAGGTGAATTTTTAGAAATAATCTTTATCATTAAACGGGCAAGTAAGCTGTTGGAGTGAGTAGTCAAGGTAGGGGGGGATCTGGGGCGGTTGATGAAACGCGTTAGGCAACTTGATTTCTAGCCTTTTGAATTGTGATTTTCTCTTCCAGGTTATTTAAAAATGTAACATTACAGTTCCTTAACTAGTAGATCTCTTATGAACAGACTTCTTGTAATTAATTTTAATGGTCAGGTGTAGGTATCAAGAAGTAGTGTAAATGTTGCAAGGCAAAATTTATGTGGTCGTTGAATTCAAGCGCGCACTGTCTGCAGCCTCATCATGGAATTGCCAAGTCAGGAGTCAGGACTAGGCCTAGCCTACTCCTATGCTGAATGACAGTAATCATGTTGATAAGGGATTGTAGGTAGGGAGGATACTGCACTTTGAACAATGTCAGCTTCAATTACTGTATGAATAGGCTCCCTTTGACAGGAAAGAATGAAGAAAGAGAATTTTCCATAGTGTTCCCATTCTTTTTAATCTAACAGACGAAAGCATTTTCACAGGTGCGGGTTTTTCCTTTAACTGGCGTGCGATAAATACTTTTGATGGAGAGCAAGAGATTTTCGATGATACGATTTAAATCTGTGATCGGTGTTTAATGAATAGGTCTATCTTTGATAGAGAGAGATTCCATTAGGCTATCTTGCCTTTCCTTTATTGGAGTCCAGTGAATACCATTGACGGAAAGGGAGAAGGTGTTAAGGATGCTTCCTGATTTGGAGGTATTTATTCACATCGGCCTAATTGCTGATTTCCTTTTTTTGTAAAACAGTGGAGTACACAGCCATGGAATCTAGAAATGGAACTGTTGCAAAACCCATAAATAAACGTCTGATCTGCATATATTCCACATTACTGGAACTGTAAGGCATTTTCTCCAATTTCTTGCTCTCAAATTGAATCATGAATTTGACACTTGTAACCTTGACACACTCACTTATCTTGGCGGAAAAGTGAGACTGTTCAGAGTAACAAGTGAACTGATCAGCTACCCACCCCACATCCCTGATTGCTCACTCTGACATCCGTATACGCGCCATCTAACTTTCCCATATAATGATAACAGTTATCTTAAAATTTCACCTCACCGACAAACGAAGCCTTAAAATGCATGTTTATAAAACATTTTCTGCTCAGAATAACTTTCATTTGCCAAAATATTTACATAAACTCGTGTTACACCCTTAATAATACAATAAAAATTGCAAAGTAATACGTAATAATAATATAATGTGATACTAAACAATAAATGAATATAATAATATAATGTGATAAAATAAGAATATATAATGTGTCCATTAATAAAATGATAGTGAACCCAAAACCAGCTTCCTTCTCCTCCTCCTCCTCTCATCTCTGAATATATTAAGAAAGTAATCGATGGTACCAGACGAGTGATATTGTACCATGAGGGGTAGTGTTCCTAGGTTATATCCAGATCGAATGCACTTTAGTGCTATGCAGTTCAGTGGTCTTCCACCAGGGCGGCGCTGCAGAGCTTTCCGGTCATCGTGAAAAGTCTGGTAACCAAGTATAATGAATTGAACTGGGGCTTAGTACAATTGTGGTTTATTTTTGTTCCTCAGGTATGTCATAAATGGTGCTGTACAGGGAAAAATTGGCAATTCTTGGCTTAATGTAGGTTTTCATCGAACCATGTCTCGTAGTTGGCAACTGATGACCTCCAGCTACCCATCTCGTAATCCTTATTTCATTGTTTTGTATTTTTCTCAATTACAATATTCCTCCAGAGCAGTGAGAATTACTTTCCTATCGTTTCAAAGCCTAGGATAGAAAGAAATGATATTCCCAGCCTTGTCACTCGCTGGCTTATTAACACTTGTACGCTGTCTAATATTTTAAATGTATAATATAAGAGACAATAACTTACTTTAGCTACAAAAGACCTCAGAACGATTATATTTCCAAATATATTGCACAGCAATACTTTCCGCAGGGGGTTAGTGCCATCAATCACCTCACGTGGTGCGCTGCTGGCATTACTTGAGGGTGTCTGGAGCGTCCCCTCGGCCTCTAGTTGTAATCTCTTTCATTCCTTTTACTGCACCTCCGTTTATGTTCTCTTTCTTCCATCTGGTTTTGCACCCTGTCGAACAATTGTTTCATCGTGAGACTGCGAGGTTTTCCTCCTGTTGCACCTTTGTCAGTTTCCCGTTTGCGCTGAATGACCCCATAGGTCCCAGCGCTTGGCCTTTGGACTAAAGTCTATTCTGTTGTGAAAGCTAAAATAGTAGTATAAATCAGAGGGGGAAAAAGCAAAATGTTAACTTATTGTTTTGCTCTACGTGATTATTAGTAGTTTAACCAGACCACTGAGCTGACTTTCAGCTCTCATAGGGCTGGCCTTTTTCCTCTACAATATAGTACCTACTATTATGCTACTAGGACTTTCAGTGTAGGCGCACGAGGTCACACGCTTGGAAGGGAGATCGACACTTTGATATTATAGATCTACGGGTTCTAATAATACCTTTCTTATAAGACATTTTTAGGCTTTGATGGGGTAATTTATTTTGTATTGTTATGACTGCTTTGGAGTCGACTGTTTTAAGTTTAATTCGAGAAACAGCTTTTCCTGTCCTCTAAACATTGGCAGAGAAATTATTCAGTAAAAGGTGGAGTTGCTTCTTCTGTGGAGTTGTTTCTTTTGGATTGAGTGATGTTAAAGTTCTTAAAGTTCAGAGCCCTTCATTGGTTGCATGATTGCTTTGGTTGACGCTCATGCATTAAGAGGAACTTACACTTAGAGTCACCACCTCCTGCTCTGTTTCTCTGTAGAGGACGCAGTTACAGTGTATCGTAAAATTTGCTTGTTTCTGTAGTCATGTTCATGGAAACTATTATAATTACTGTCAATAATGTATTAGGCTCTCTCTGTCTCCCTCTTGGAAATTTTGTGGCAAGATGGTTCAGGCGAATTGCAACCACTTTGTAATGAAGTAGTGGAATCCAGCTGACGTGGCAGATGACAATCCCTTTGAGCTTTTCAGATCTGTCGTGGGATTTGTCCCCTTCCCCCACCACCTCTCTCTCTCTCTCTCTCTCTCTCTCTCTCTCTCCTCTCTCTGACTGTCATGATCTTTTTCTGCGAGAGTTATTTTTCTCAAAGGAGTAATATCATTTTCAACACGATACCAATTCACTTTCTCTCACCATCTGTCAAGAACAAAAATCATCTAAAATGTTTATCATTGCTTCTTTATAGAAATTGTCGATGCAAGCAAGACACTAACTTCGCTGACAGGCCCTGAAAAGACTCCAGCATATACTGAAATATCATCATTAAAGGGTCTCTCTCTCTCTCTCTCTCTCTCTCTCTCTCTCTCTCTCTCTCTCTCTCTCTCTCTCTCTCTCGTATATTTACTTACTCCATTGGTTTTTGGGCTGTTCTGTTTTCCACTTCCGCTTTCATTAGACGACATAATTTAATTAACGTATGGATAATTATAAAGCAGATTGTGACACTATGATTTAACTTTTTTTTTTTTTTTTTTTTTTTTTTTTTTTTTTGGCTGGCATTGGACCGTCAGGTATATCAGTCCTCATGGTAAAGTTTTTGATGCAGGCATACACATACATATAGTTTTCGTCCATCGTTCTGTGGACGTGATCACCAAAACTGATCAAGTTCACAAAAGGATGGACTGAAGCAGTAAGCTCTGTTTATATATTTTAATTTTTTTCAAATACATTTCGTCTTTATAATCTAGATTATTACTGACTGTGGATTCTAATATCGACAATAACTGAGCTAGGGCACGGTGATACAGGTAAATGGCACTCGAGACAATCGGATAAGAATATGTTAATATAGGCAGGGGAAGAATGGAAGTGGTTGACTGGTATTAGAAAAGGTGTCAAAAATAGGTTAGAATGGGGAAGAGGTAACCAAGAGTGAACAGAAAAACTAAGGCGGAAAGGATGAAGGGCCTGGTGAGTCATATATATATATATATATATATAATATATATAATAATATATATATATATATATAAATATATATATATATATTTATAATATATGATATGTTAACAATTACTCGCCTAAATTCGTCGTTTGGCAACTCTAAGAATCTCTCTCTCTCTCTCTCTCTCTCTCTCTCTCTCTCCTCTTCTCTCTCTCGTCTCCTCTACTCTCTCTCTCTCTCTCATCACACACATATCTAAGATGAAGCTGGTTATGTAGAATTAAGCAAGGAACAGGTTAACTAAGCCTAATGTCAAATGGAATAAAAAAAGAACGGGGAAATATGAAAACGCGTTCCCCATCACCGTTACTAATGATATCATCTCAAAGTCAACATGTTTAACGGTTAGATATGACTGAGTCTTTAACCACGAATCATCTGTCAAATAAAAAGAGAACACTGTAATAAACAGACGTAGGTAAATATGGGACAGTTCCCCTAACCCTGGAATAAAAGTAATTCATCAAAGAAAATGGGAATGATAGAAAATATTCGAAAATATAAATGGAAAGGTAAAATACACGTTAGGGTATTGAATGTACAAAAGTTCACAAACGTTGATTCACTTGCCACTCCCATTCGTACAAACATATGCATGTACGTTTCCATTTCACACCTATATATCCGATTTCAACCGGACTAAAATGTTCCATGGTTCAACAACGGAAATCTCCGTCACGACACTGTCTAAATATTTTCCCTGTCGGACCTTGCGACCTCATGTGAACGGAATTTTCTGTTTCCTAGCGAATGCACAGAAGCTTAATTTACACAGAGCAGCTATTTATCAAATCAGTGATTAGCCACCTGGAGGATCGCTCAGTAATGACATACCTGCCCAAAATGGTAAGCGTTGTTATATATGTACTTAAGAGGAGCCGGGCACAACCGAGCATATTATTAGTTTATTCTGCCGCAGAACGTGTCAGCGACATCTCCACCTTCGGGGCTGGCTTTTGTTTAAAGCAACAGCAATTCACACACATGAGAAAGATCGTGACACATGATGCAGCTATAATTATTAATAACAATGTCATAACACCTGGTAGCGTCAACTTCTGCGTTAAAAAGAAGTCGTCTTTCTCGTCAGCCAACGGTGTTAGAGTAGTTATCTCCACAATATCACATTTACATACACATATATACACACACATGCATGTCTGTAAGTATATGTGTATACCATATATAATATATACGTATGTATATATTTATGTATGAGAGTTGAGAATAACTAAGCTAGGCACGGTTATACATTTGCACGGCACCCAAGAAAATGGAACAATGACATGTTAATATGGGCAGGGGAAGAATGGAAGCGGTTTATTGATATTAGAAAAAGAATTAGGAGAAAGGGGGTTCATCGGTCAGTTCAACAGATAATGGATGAATGTAGTAGTGAATCTTGTCTTGTGCTTTTCAGGTAGTGCAAGAACCTATTTCAAACAGGTGTTTCTGGACTAGCTTAGGACAATCTGAGTTTGCAAGGGTGATGCTAGATTTAAGCGCGCGGGGAATTGTAGAGTGGAGTATTCAAAATGATTCAGGAAAAGGTTCTTCATACTTTGCATTAGATGCAAAGTATGAAGAGATTTTAGAATCAGGTCAAGCATTATCATTGTGAAAAAGAAAAAAAAATGGAAAGCTTCAGTCGAATCGTCTTTGCATTGTGTTAATTAAATGTCACAAGTTGTACGAGTAAAAAGAGACAGGGTCTTCAGGAACGACGGAAAGAAGAGCATTTTGAGGGAAAGGGGGTTGGGGGGGGGGGGTAACGTAGTAGGAGGAAGTCCAGTTAACGTGCTTTGCGCAGAAGTAAGAAGTGATAGTTCGTAATGGTATATACTATTTATATCTTAATTAGTTTTCTCTGATTTAGCAGTTTGAGTGTGAATATTTAAGTAACTACAGTTGCATTTTTTGCAGATCCCTCCTTCTTTAGGAAAACATTTTACATAAGGAAAACCAGAGTATCTGCAATTATTTCTACCCTCATTTTACTTCTCTTTACGTTTCTTACCCTCGTCGCTCATTTGGCGTTATTGCGTTCTCTCCCCTCCATTGATTTATCCTTATGGTTTGGTTTTTACTTCTGAAGACAATTTATGAGGTATATATTTGGTTCCACCAACGAAGTGGTCTCCATTTATTTTGTTAACGATATTTGCAGGAAAAGAATGAGATGGAGATTTATTTTTTCTAATAGTTGTGATTATTAACTGGAAATGTAAACGCGGAATCATCTCTGATTACTTGAATTAATTAAACATGATAATTTTATGGTTTCATTTTCCCAATTTATAGACATTGAAAGTAATATGAAGATGTGCTCTTGTGTTAATTAGTTCTTCCGTTATCTGTCTTATATATTGATGCGATCTCTGTTTACTCTTCTTATATTCGTTGATTCAGATTCTTTCCAGTATTTTAGCGTCTAGCTCATCGAATACCTTTTGGGTGGTTTTACTGCAGATTTGTTTGTTCACTTTCCTCTAACAGTAGTATTTCATGGATTAATTCCCTTTGCCAAGACGGAGACGCTGTTTATTACATTTGTATGTTTATTTGTAGCTTATCAGGATTTTGTAAAAACTAACGAACAGACTATCATTTAGGAATACAGTTCATTCTAGCCACTTACAGAATGGTTTCTTATACAATTTCGCTTTTAAAACCGTCTGTCCAGCTCACCTGAAAACATCCCCTCTATTTTCCTAGCATTCCGTAATGTTCTTACAAATATTTTTACGAATTAGCTGCTTAAATTTTCTACTATTCCTATCAACATACATTTCTTCATCTTCTTGGTTTATGTTTACCCTCATTACCTTATTCTTGTTCAAAATAACTTACAACTTACCCTCCTGCAAACACATTTATCCTCACTGGGTACGCTGTAGGCATTACTTACCGTTGTTGCAGTGTCCTTCTATCCCTAGCTGCGCCCACTCTTTACCCTTTCCTGTTCATTTTCTTCCATCTTGCTGTCCAACTTCTCTTGACTATTTATCCTTATTGCAACTTTAGGTTTTCCCAAGTTTCACCTTTAAAGTGTTGTACTTCACCTCATTTCTTTTCTGGATCTCATTACCATGCTATCTTATATTTTCCACATCCACTACCCACTGTCTGATGCGGTGAATGACTACAAATGGCCAGTGTTTTGCTTTAAAGGCGAAATTTCACGATTAATTCAGTTTCCGTCGTATTATTATTTTTTCAAATTATTATCAGCCAAGCTGCATCCATAGTTGATTGATTGATTTATTAGTTCTTACTGGCGTCGCAACGACGAGGTTATTGATGCCGTGTATCCATAGTTGGAATTATAGAATGTTACTAGCTAAAGGGTCCCCAGTGGGAAACCAGTCTAGTGGAGACAAGAAAATTGAGAAGCTAAAGATAAATATTAAAAGAGAATTAACAAAGAAATCCAAACATGGTGAATAATTTCGTGTAAAACAGGTATGATGAGAAACTCTTGTGAACCTGTTAAAAAAAAGAAAAAAAAATTGAACCACGGCTAAGTATCTCAAGTGTAGTGTTGCTCTCACAGAAGGAAAGGCTTCACTTAAGTGAGATATTTATGAGAGTGAAGTGTCATGCCCTTGCTTTTATTGCTTGTTCTCAGCTGTCACAAATGGAAGGACTAGTTTATATTTATTCCTTTTTATTTTATTTGTATTGTATGACAACAATGTAAAATAGTCTTTTTATTTTATGATGTAGATTGTAGATTTTTGGGATTCTTGTAGTCTCAGGATGCTTAGAAAGACACAACGAAGGTTTTTTTTTTTTTTTTTTTTTTTTTTTAACTTCAGTCACACTAATAAAAATATACAGTAAAGTTTACAAGTTTTAGTTTGACTTGAGAGTAGAGGTGAAGTCTTGATGTTTGAAGTTTTCCTTCCCACGGCTTGGTGATGCTTGCCACCTCACCTCCTGGAAGGTCTTTGTCCTTCTTTTCTTCTCTGCTTTCTCTCCGAACCTCTCTTCAAAGAAGTTCCTCCTTCAGTAGCAGGTTGACTTTTTCTGTTACCGCCTTCTGGTGTTCTTAATTGGTTGATAACGTCCATTGTCACACCTTTTTAAGTGGAAATTAATTCTAACACCTCCTTCTATGTGGTGTGACTAACGACGTAACCGGAAATGTACTGGTTCCGGTGGGAGTTGAAAGGTTATTTAAATAAAGCAACGAATCCACTTAATTAATGACTACCTGTACGATAAACATCTTAATTGTTTGGGTTATTACGTGAACACTTCCATTGCTCTCGCTACCTTTCTCTATCTGTCTCTCATTTTTTCTATCCTTTTATTTTTTAAGTCTACCCATCTGTCTATCAGTGGATTTCTCTCTCTCTTTTTCTATATCTCTCTTAATTTTCCCCTAAATAACATTACATCATTCGGCCGCCGCCACATATTGTCGTCAATGTTCAACTAAATACAATAACAATGGACATGATAATAAATTGGCAACAATTGGTAATAATGGACACAATTTAAATAAACCTTTCTCCAATATAGGAAAAAATATAAGCATATCAAATTATTACCAAGTAAAAAAATAATCATGTCAAATTATAAGCATATCAAATTATTATCTATTACAAATAAGCATATCAAATCATTAAGCATATCAGATTATTAACAATAAAAAAATATTGTTAACATTAATTGTCAATTATGGTTAATTTCTTTTAATTTCTGTCAGTATCCCTTGTATTTTGTTAATGATCATTCTCCTTACTATTATTATAAACAAAACAACAGTTACTACTATTATCACTAGATATACTAATGGTAAAATTGGGGATACATTCTCCTTGTAGAAAAATTAGTTTCTTTAATTCTAATTGAGACAATTTGAATTCTTTGATCTTATATGAGTAATTTTTATATGGCATTTGTTTGTTGAATTCGTATATTTTAAACACATTAGATTTTAGCAATATCCACTCATTAAATTGGTTAACAGTGAAAAATGACAATTGTAATGTTTAATATCACCTTTTGAAATGATTATTTGATTATTACTATCATAGGAAATGGGTACAAAGTGACTAATGTGTTTGTGATCCTTTTATTGAAACGTATAACTAAAATAATTTTATCATAAATCACTTTGGTATTTATTAAATTGTAATATATGAATACATCTTTCACAAGTGGTTTAAAGTGTTTCTCTATTACACAAAATTAAATAATGTCTTCTAACTCTTTAGGAGTGACTAATGTTTTGCTCAAAATACCGTTACAAGCAAGCAGAATGGCATTTAATGTGTTCTTAATGTGTTCTTTAATGTGTAATATCACTTCACTTTCTAGAGCAAATGTATTTAAAAACTGTATGTTTTCCAACTTGTTCAGTTCTTTTGTTACATTCTGATTGACTTGATTTATGAAAATTTTCAGTTTTTCCATTTGTTCTGCATCCTGATTTTGTGAGTTAATAACTTTATTTATCACTGTGCCTCTTTCTGTTGCCCATTTTTCCAGTCTGTCTAGTCTTTCTCTTTCTTGTATAACACTATTATTGTCACCATTCTGTATTATTGACTTTATATCTGTTTGGAGTTTTATTAGTGTTTTTTCAATATTTAACACTGTTGTTATGTCGATAGAAATTATTCCTAAGTCTGATCATTTTGAATTTTCCACGTCTTTTTAACAGTGATCCTTTTCTTATCTCCACCTGGAGGAAGAGATGAGTCCAATTATAACTGAGATTACGATGAGCCTCATTTTGGATCTGTAAGAATAGACTTTTATCAGAATCTCTTTATATAAGTTTCACTCATATATTCAGTCCAACACCAATCTAACACTTTTCCTTTTACATAGTTTTATCTATATTTAACTCCGTCGGGTTCGGAGATTATATCCCCTTTTAACCACTTTATCATCTTCAACAGCTTTCTCTTGTCTTATATTATCTATAAATTCAGTGGACCATGGGTCTGCTTTTACGACTTTTATACGATTCCAGTGGACTACTTTTTCCTTTAAATCACTTTCATCAATTCCTCTATATTTGTTTAATTTGAGCAATTCTATAACTCTATGTGGTCCAGTGAACTTAGGAGAAACCTTTACATTTGGTTCTTCTTGAATGTGATTCTTAATGTATATTTGGGTACCCACTGTAATGTCTGGTTTGATGGCCCTTGTTTTCATGACCGTTTCGTAATTGGTGGTGTCGCATCGTCTAATAATGTGTTAGGTAGCTTCTTTTGATAACCATGTAACAAATAATGTGGAGATCCTCCCATTGTCTCATTTACAGTATTATTCAACGTGAATTGTACGTCTTCTAGTGCTAAGTTCCAATGTTCTCTATGTGGACTCACTAAAGTTTTCAGGATATCCTTTATTTTACGATTAGTTCGTTCTACTGTTCCATTAGAACTTTGTTTTTAAGTAGTTATTTTATATTTTTTTCATAAAATTCACATATTTTCTTTAAAAGATCACTAGTAAATTCAGCAGCAGTATCAGAAAGAACTTGTGGGCATGAATGTCTTGTGATAATTTTAGATAGCTGCATCTCTGTTTCTTACTGGTATTATTTTTCTGCATATCGTGTTAGATAGTCGAAGAAGACTAATATTTACGTTGCCTTTATATTTATTGGAGACTATACAGTTTTGAACAAAGTTCTTGGCATCTCCACTACATTTTGGCCAAAAGTGATTTCTGGTTATGATTCTTGTCTTTTTAATTCCTGAATGTCCTGCTAAGTTATATGAGTTAGTTCTAAAACTACTCTGGTTAGTGTTTATGGGATATATAGTCGAGAACAACCATTTTTCTTTGTCGGCATTTTATACAACAATCCATTTATTAATTGAAAATCAGATTTTAAGGATTCATTTAGTAATAGCTCTCGTACTATTTGTCTGATGTCTGCATCTTGTTTCATTTTTACTCTTTCTAAATCTAAATCTACTACTTGGCAATTAAAACTAAAGATATTAGTTGTAATGCATTTTTCTGTTTCTTCTTGAGATCTGGATAATGCATCTACCAAAGTGTTAAGTTTTCCTGGAATATATCTGAATTCTGGGGCAAATTCTAATACACTAATGAACCATCTATTGAATTTCATGTTATTGTTGAACGCTCTCGTTTTAAACAAGTCACAAATGGGTTTGTGATCAGTAAGCGCATTAACACTATGACCCAAAAGTAGGTCTAAACTTCTTTAAACCTCAGTGCAGAGCTAAGCACTATCTTTCTGTGATACTATAATGTCTTTCTGCGGGGTTTAAACATCTATTAGCATGATAAACTGCCCTCATCGTAGTTTTGACCTTTTCCTAGTCCTTGAGGCATCACAAGCTAAATAAAAATCTCTTGAAAAATCTGGGTAGACCAAAATAGGGTTCCTGGTCATTTTGCTATTTAATGTTTGAAAGGCTGTGTCTTGTTCATTCTCCCATTCCTATTTAACATCCTTTTTGGTTAGTTCTGTCAAAGGTTTGGCTATAGTAGCAAAAACTTTTAGAGGCCTATAATAACCAACCATACCTAGGAACCTTCTTAATGCTTTCAAGTTAGCGGGGGTGGGGTTGGTGGATAATCAATTTTTACCTTTATTTCACCGGCCTGCATGCGCAGTCTGTCTTTACTAATTACATGACCCAAGTATTCCAATGATTTCACCAGGAATTGACATTTTTTAAATTTTATTTTGAGTCCGGTAATCTTTAATCTCTCTATGGCTATATCTAATCTTCTGAGATGGCTTCCTAAGTCTTTGCTAAAAATGATAAAATCCTCCAAGTTTGCTGCAACATTTTCTTTATCATAGAATTTGTAACATTAGTCTGACAAATGTTAATGGGCCCGAGTTCAAATGGCATTATTTCAGACTGTAAATGTCCTTTGTGTGCTGAAGGCTGTGAATTGTTTTGATTCTTCATCTAGAGGTACCAATATCCACTAAGTAAATCTAAGGATAAAAATATTTTTGCTCCTCCTAATTGAGCTAACTTATCTTGAATTATCGGCATCGGCGTTCGATCTAGAATTGTGTTGGAATTTAACTTCCAATAATCTATTACAAGTTTCCAACTGCCATCCTTCTTTGGAACAAGTAAGAATGGAGAATTATATGGAGATTTAGAAGGAATTACTACTCAATCTCTTTTTATTTCCTCTATCAAATTGTCAACTGTGGGTCTCGGGCTTATTGGTAAATCTGTAATTAGGAATAAGAAATGGTTTGGCTCCATCACCTAACAAAATTCTACGTTGGAGAACATTAGTTCTTCCTAGTTTATCTCCTTCTGAAACTATTACATTTCTTTATTTTTCTAACACCTGAATTAACTTGTTCCTATTTTCTGGAAAATGTTTTATTCATTTTCTGACTCATTTTAGAGTTTTGGCCATTTATAGAGCAAAATGCTTTTTCATCTACTGTTAGTAAATGATTGTTAATAGGAATCCCTATGCAAAAGACAATGCTCGCGTATCGTGTTAGTCTGTTATCTGGATAGTTTTGGACATAGACCCCGCAGTTATCACCATTCATGTGGACTAGTGAATTATCCATTCTGACAAAATCTGGCAATTCTTCATTCAATAATAGAATATCTTTATCTTTTACATCTTCTTTTGATCGCAAGTAGATTTTTGTTAAACATTTTGGATACTAAGTTACTCCTTTATTAAGTATAAATTATACTTTATCATCACCAGCTGTGCTAACAAAATATTTCTCCTTCTTCTTTTATGTATGAAAAATAGCAAAGTTCTGTATCTCCAGTGGTTTCTTCTGTTATTCTTTTATACTATATATATCTGATTTATTTATTTTATTTAAGAGTAATACTTCATTTAGTACTTTCCCTTCACTTTCACAACCCATTACTACGTTACTTTAGTTAGAAGTATAGGCGCTTTGATTTTCGTTATATTCAGTGTTTTGGTCATCACAATTGTTTATATCTGAGTAATTATTTATATTTGAGAAATTATTTATACCTGGGTAATTATTCATATCTGAGTATATATGTGCACATCTTGACAATTCATTATTCTCTAACTGTGGCAATTCCTCTTTTATATCTGTTTCCACCTTATCTTGTGTGTTCTTGTTACTTATCTGCTCTTCCCATATGTTTGTCTCGCTTGTCGATACTGTCTCAGAAAAATTGATCAGTTTTGGTTGAGACTTTCCTTCGTCGAGCGTAAAACGTACGCTCTTCTGATTATCCTGTTTCAGGCTAATCTTTCTTTCTCTACTATCCAATATTATTCCAAATCTCCTCATTAAATTAAAGGAGAACAATATTTGTGCCGGAAAACATTTGTCTTCTAAAACTAGAGAATTTTCAATAAATTTGTGAGACAAAATTTCTATTTCTAGTTTCTCATTCCCTAGACCTTTCATCTGTTTACCTGCTATTCCTTTTATTACTCTACTTTGACCCTGAATCTGAGTTTATGCAGTGCCTAGATATTTGGTTGAAGTTATTTTGTCAATTATATTTACAGTACTACCTGAATCAATGAGTACAGTACATGCATTTCCATTTATTGGAATCTGTACAATAGGCAGATCTTTTCTTCTTATTTCTTCTTCTGTCATGGAAAGTACTACTTTTTTGCTATGTTAATAAGAAAATGTTTCTCCTTTTTCTCTTTCATCACTCTGAAAAGATTTACTTTTCCTTCTCTGTAAAGGGGTTAATTGTTTCTGACTTGATAACTTATTTGTATTTGAGTAACTGTTACTATTATTGACATTCTTCCTATTGGCTTCCTTAGTATTGAACCAACAGTTTTTTGTTAAATGTCCGACCTTCATGCACACTGTACAGATTCTGGGCTTTCTGCATTCATTAGTGGAATGATTGGTATACTCGCAGTTTTCACATGTTAGTTTTGGTCTAGCTCCTTGAGCTTGATTATTCACTGGTTTTGAATTATTCGTATTTAAACGTTGACCATTATTGTATCTTACGGGTGGACCATTCCTTGAATGATTTTGTCTTGCTTTCTGCCTAAAATTTATGTTCACATTTTCTTTAAGTTGTATCACACTTTTTTTTTTTTACCATCTTATCCATTCTTATGTTTATAAGTACAAGATTATCTCTTGTGATATACAGCTGCACATATTTAGTTTCCTTGACCAAACCTTTCATATCCTGATTCATCCACTTATTTTTTTTCTTTCCACCGTCCTATTCTCAGATCTCTCATCTATTCCCAATGGCATAATTGAATTTCACATTCTCCCTATCTACCCCTCTACCTTCTTGTCTATCCCTAGGACTGGAAGTGGATAATACTTTAGCTATAAATCTGTCTTAACAATTATCATATAAACATAAGTGAATAGATATGACAGTGATCCCGTATACCCAGATAAATACAAATACTACTCACAGTGCCAGTTACGAACATAGGAAGGTAGTCATTCATCTTACTTCGGGAATGTTACGTATGTTACGTCCCTCTACCCTTTTAGGTTAGTATTGCGTATCAATGGCTTAATCCCCTTAGCTCGTAAGAGAGATAACATTTGAATTTGACTCAGTAACGCATTGCTGTCGAATCCAGGTCCTATACTAATAAAAAAAATCATGGTAGCCGGCTACATATTTTTTTCAGCCCATGTATATGCATGTATATATAGTATTTATTTAATAGTTTTTCACTAATTTGCTAGTACTGTATTTATACTAGCCACAACGTCGAATTAAAGTTTCCCTGCAAATAACTGGCACAAAAATAAAATAAGGACAGAAGTTCATCCTCGAATATAGAGACAGTCGAAATAAATTTGTATCACGCTTGATACCTGCAAGAATGAAAGTCTCATTCACTTCTTTAGCAATAGAAAACGACAGGTTCAAATCCTAATTAGGGTAGATGCACTCCTCGTATTTATTTTCTTTCGGATGAAAGTTATTACCAAGTTGAAGTGAATCTTGATACTGATGCATTATTTGTGTGGCTTCACATCTGAAGGTTTATAAATGTCATGTGTAAAATAAATGAAAAACTTTTATTTATAGTCACATGTTACATAATTAGTACTCAGCTGACATGTGGAGATGGGCTAATTTTGGTTGCGAGCATAGAACCTGAATTCGATATGAATATATAGAGTAATAGTCTAGGTTAATTTTTATCTATGTCATCCATATTTTCATGTATTGATCTAAAAGGCATAGGTTCACCGAAGATTTTTTTTCAATTCTTATTAATAACAACAATCAGCAGTTTTGAATTCCAATATTTGTAGCTAATAAATAGAGTAATAAACGTTACTAGCTGATCAATACAAGAATGAAGAAAAGACAACATAAACATAATGAACATAAGAGAAAGATAACTATTTGGACTGTTTTGACGAGGGGGACCTCAAATAAAAGTCTGAAGATTTATTGTTAGAAAATACATCGGCACATCTCCCTTGGCACGAAAACATTGGTTATAAGCTCACCACCTCGCGTAAGGACGGCTAGCATAAATTCCGGAAGTGTAACCTAGTACGCAACCTTCCCTGACCTCTCGGGGGAATTTTTGTCGGCCACTCACAGAGCCTTTCATAGGGCGTTATGGATTTCCTTCTTTCGAATGGCTGTTATAATCTTTCCCAAACCCAAATTGAATGTTACCTCGCCAAACCTATTGTTGTATTGTCTGCAACAGCACATAGACGAAATGTATAGTTCTTGAGGTTTGCATTTGTTATTTGTTTATCATCTGGTTTTATTGTGGAAGTTATTGATTGGTACTCTTAATTTACTTTCCTTGCTTTGAATTGTTTATTGTCATTCCAAGATTGGGAGGGTTTTCCAGCCCTTTTTGTCATTACCATCAATTTATGCATATTTTTCTCCGTGGCCATCATGTAGAAAGAAATTTGCATTAATTCTGCCCTTTGACTTATTTAGCTGCAAGTTAATTGAATATTTATTTGTGGTGCCCCATATGAAATAATCGAATACACACGTTGGCATTGTTTATGATGTTTTCTGAAGGGCTGTATGTCAGGTAGGTTTAAGTTCCAGAAAAATACCGATGTTAGATTTGAATTCCTCAGATTGCCTGCTATCGTCTGTACCATAGATATAGAGGGGAGAGATTGGACAGACAAGTGACGATCGCGTGCACATAAGGCGCCAGTGTTATGCGATGATTTTGAGAAATGGCAGTGGCAGTGACTGCAGAGCCAGCAGCAACAAAGCCACTTCTGGCAACCAGTGCTGGACCATCAAATGAGTTCCATACAGAAACAAGATCACACAAGAACAGGGAATCATTTTTCACAAGATAGTGACATTATTTCTTTCATGAAAATCTTTCTGTGTTGAAACAACCTCAATTAATGAATGTTGTAATAAGCTTTTTATTAAAGCCTATTTGACATTAAATTCACGTAGCCTAATAAATTAGCAAGTAGGGTTACTGTCAGTCCTTTTAACCATGGTTAAGTCTAAATTTTTCCCACTACTAGTACTACAATGTACATAGTATTATGAGGCCTAGCCTCGGGCCTTCTGCAGTTGTATTAATGAAGAATTGTATTGTTATTTACAATGCCATCAATAAGCTCTCAAACCTTCTTGTAGGCAGAGGACTTAGCTGAATTTGATCTGCCAGAACACTTAAAGGTAGTAGGCTATTCTTCAAGTTTACTATTATCATTATTAATATATTATGCCTATGGATGAAGCTAGTATGGGATGACAGCGTTGGAGGTGACAATTATTTTACCTTACTGTTGTAAGATTTTATTGTGTCAGTTTGACCCATGAATAAAGAACGATAATAATTATTTCTGCCTCAAGGGAGTAAAACAGGACTAGATTTATTAGAAACTACAGCAGACAGAATTCAAATATTTATTTCTACATATAATACACATCGCCTCTGGTAAATGCTGCAAAGATAATATAACACATCGCCCCTGATAAATGCTGCAAAGCTAATACAACACATCGCCCCTGGTAAATGCTGCAAAGATAATATAACACATCGCCCCTGGTAAATGCTGAAAGATAATATAACACATCGCCCCTGGTAAATGCTGCATGATGATATACCAATCTTTCAAGACTGCTTAGAAAATAACCATAATGTAGTTGCCATATCTAGAAAACTTTATGGCTTAAATGTAGAAGATATACACCAGCAAAATTAATATTTTTTTTCTGCATAAAGTACATATTGTATAGTAAATGGTGCATAAATCATTTGACAGTCTTGACGGTCAACCGAGAAAATACTTTTTAAAGAGTACAGGGTTACCCCATTAGATTGTATGGGTTTGGGACATTGTTTACATAAGAATCATCGCAAAGCGATGGCGCAGGCAGTGCACGCCACAAACTGTACAATCTCTCCTCTCTATATCTATGGTCCGTATGCCTGTAGGCACTCGTGCTCCGTCCCCCTTTATCAGCCATAGAGCACGTGTTAGGAATATATCCTAGCCTTAAACTGACTTATTAATTTGTCCCTCGTAACAGGATAAATACTGATTCATCGTGATGGAACTCTCTTTTCTGCAAATTATTCATCAGCGTTTGTATATGTTCTTACGACATTTGATATAATCAACACCACCTTTATTTCGGTATATCACAGATTTCGACTTATATTCGTGTTGCATTTATTTATTTTTTTGTTCAATCTAGATTTTAGTTTGGTTTAGTGTCGCGCGCATCAATTAAGTTAGGTTTATTTTTGCATGTATCATAGATTTTCTGCCCGAGTTTTTGCTTCGTTCGTTACATTTCAATCTGCCCTTTACCTCGTTCATTACTTATTCCAGGTGCATTTTGTTCCTTTCATCGCAAGTATCAGTTTGTTTTCATGTTACTTTTGTCAGTTTTCAGTCTGGTTTTTATTCAGTTCTTGCGTTGCAGATATGTCTCCTTTTTTATCTGTGGCACTTTTTGTAAGAGTTTGCTTTCTTGTTGCTTTCACCACTTTTCCGCGTGTGGTTTTATTTGTTGCATGCGTAACAGTATCAGTCTTTTATTTTTTATTCATCGTAGATTTTAGCCATTTTTGTGCGTTCAATAAACAGTGCGATCAGCACAGCTTTTTGTTGAATGAATCACAGACTATATCTGTTCTCATGT
>NC_061108.1:47720404-47747904 GCF_015104395.2 Macrobrachium nipponense
TTTCTCAATTATATGGTCAGGATACTTTAAAGACGAAAGTTGCTTGCAAATTAGTTCAAATTCTTTTTCCAGGAAATCTGGGGAACAAAATCGTAAGGCTTCTTAAGAATAGGTTGCTAGCTACACCTATTCTTGATAGTAATGTCGTGATAGCTGAAGTAGTGAATATATGAAAGTGAGAAACGTTGGTTTTCTGTATATGGGTAAATTTGTATTCTGTCGTGTCTCTGATTATTAAAACATCAAGAAAAGGAATTTTGTTGTCTGTTTCCCATTCAACTTTAAATTTGATGCTGGGCAATAAAACCCAAAAACATGCTGTTATATATATATAATATATATATATATATATATATATCTATATTATATATTATATCATAAATATATTATATAATCCTTTATTCCCTAATAATATTATATATATATGTGTGTGTGTGTGTGTGTATGTGTGTGTGTGTGTGTGTATATATATATATATATATATATATATATATATATATATATATATATATATATATATACATATCTAATAGTTTGTGTGTGTACATACGTGAGTGTTTATTTGCTTGCTTAGATATGCATCAGCCAAAACGACATTTTTACTCCCTACTACATACGCGCAGTGACACTCATATTTTATGAAACTGTTGCTTCTGTGCCAAGTTTGCTTCTATTTTCAAGCATCTAGACTAATACATACAGTGTCGATGACTATATAGATTTTCCTGTCTATATGATTTGTAAAATCTGTCGTAGCGTTTATCGCTTCCTTTCTGAATAAATCATACGTTTTAGAATTACTTTCAATTCCATGATAATCCGAACCTAAGACAAAGAACAGTTGCTTTTATCATTAAGATGTTAGAAAGATTAATATAAGCAATAACCGTATTGTCTATAGGTGTGATACTGGAAGGTGTTGCAAGTGAACTTGGCGAAGTAATTTTGTAGAACAGGAAAGAATCTAGTGCCCAGCGAAAAGTTGTCAGACTTGATTATTACGGGCTTAATAGAATTATACGTCACTGGATATAGTAGGGTTAGGTCTTGTCGAGCTTTCTAAATCTCCATAATTAAAAAGATAGTAGCAGAAGCGTTGGTAATATTACATAGTACATAGTAGGTGGAGAATTTATTCCGGTAAAAGATTCTGTATTTTAAATATTTTCATTTTCATATCTTCAGTGTTTTTAAAATGGCATACCAACACAAACACTTTACTCATTAAAGCGAGATACGCTTAAAAGATTGCCCTTATTAACATGAAATTTCCTCATTAATTATGGATATCGAGTGTTCGATATTTTTCGTTGCCAAGATTACTTTCGAGTCATTTTTGTCGATGTTCTTGGCGTCTTTCAGTTTTAGCCTCGAGATGTGTTTTCATCCCTACCTTTTGTCACACCTGATTCTGGATAATAATATTTGATATTTATGTCCCAGCTTGGGTGTTTGGTAATGTTCGTTTTATTCATATCTAATCACCGTTTCTCTTATTCGTAAAACGTTAAATTAAATTCATCATTAATAACTGGATTATTTGATGTAATAAAATGTAATCAGTAGTGCATCAGCACTTCAAGAGCGAGGACTTGACGATACCACTACGACCAGTACTAATAGAAATTGTGATGTTTTATTCCATATCAGTATAAATATTATTATCAGTGGCAGTTGTTCCATGACGATAAAATGAAATGCTTAGAGAGGTCCTGAAATTTCTCATTTCTTCATTATGTTCGATCTCTTGATTCTAAGCGTTCTTAGAAATAACGGGGAAAAAATCGTACCAAGCAGTTGAAAATTTGTAGTCATGATTTTCTCTCTGGATATATAATGCGAATCGGAGTTTCAATTTTGATAGGTTTTGTCGTGTCATGACGTCATCAGTTCTCCAGGATAGTTAGTTTTGACTACAATAAATCTGAAATCCTCGTAAGAAAAGGTCTAAGAGCTACTTTGTTTAAGAACATCAAACTACCAACTACATGTTATAAGCGAACTGACGAACGGTTTCCCAATGAATATTTGGAAAGCTATTTTATTTGTACCTATTTCTACGTTGTAATCGCTTGTTTTGAATTAGATAAACTCAAAAGTCCAGTCATGTTTTAATATTTTACCGGCATTATATTTTAAACTGTATTAGTGACTGATTGTATTTAAGGGAGGTTTCTTGATACGTTTCTCTCATGTTTCCATTGGATGATTGTAAGGGCAATTTTGAACAATCCGATCGTTGAGGATGAATGCCATTATATTGTCGGTTTAGTCTGAAAGCGTTAATTGGCCAGGCTAATTAGACTACGTGTGATTGAATAGCGAATGCTGATTGAGTTGGTTGTATAACTTACTGCTTCACATCCTTTGGTGAATGGCGCAAGTCAAGGACAGCTGTGGAGTAGGTTCGCTGTAATTAATTAAAGATCACTTGGGACTGGATGCACCTATGGTTTTCCTATGCGTTTATCTTCAATGATTGCGTCTGTTATTCATTTCAGTCACTTCGAGCATGACGTCAGGCGGTGGTTGCTCATATCACCGTAAATTACCCTCTCTCTCTCTCTCTCTCCTCACCTCTCCTCCTCTCGTCTCTCTCTCTCTCTCTCCCTCTCTCTCTCTATCTATATATAAATTTATATATATAATATATATATATATATATATATATATATATTATATCTGTATGTATGTATGTATAGCTGAATCACGCAAGTTTGGAACTTGATAAATGCATAAATAAAGGTAGTGTTCGTGGCTTATACCTTTATATATACATACATACGTACATATATATAAGTATGTATATATATATATATATATATATATATATATATATATATATATATATACATACATTATATATATGTACGTATGTGTGTATATATAAAGGTATAAGCCACGAACACTACCTTTATTTATCCATTTATCACGTTCCAAACTATATATATATATATATATATATATATATATATATATATATATACTATATATATATATATATTATCCATCCATCCATCCATCCATCCATAACATTCTCTAAGTAACTGTACGTTGTTGACTATAAACAGACGGCAGTTTTAAATCCAACTGGTGTCGAAGTGCTCATCCATTATAATTCCCCAAGGTTGTCAGTTATTCCCGAGGTAAAGTGAATTGCATATTAAACGACACTTCTATGGGCATAATAATTGCGAGTATAAAAAATTTAACGGTCTATATAACAAAAGTCCATATACTATATATATTAGATATGTATATATATATTAGATATATATATATATATATATATATTATATATATATATATATATAAATATATATATATATATACACACACACACGCACACGCACACACACACACACACACACATATATATATTATATATATATATATATATATATATATATATAGATATATATTATATATATATATTATATATAAATATATATATTAAATATATATAATAATATAAATATATTATATCTATATATATATATATATATGATATATATATTACAAGACTGGAAAATTACGTGACGTGAACCAAAGAGAATTTTGTTTTTTGAATTCGGAATGTGAACTCTAAGCAAGTCGTATTGAATGACATGCATTCAGAGGTTACTACAAAGGGATTCAAAGCCGAAACAGTTTTTCGGCAACACTTTTTCATCAGAGCATCGGATAAAGGTATAAGTTGGCAAGTGTATATTTTATAACCCCACCTAATTTTTGCAAGTATTATTTAGTACCTAAGTTCGATAGTCTTGATATTTATAGAGTAAAAGGAGTCGCCGATGCCGGAACCGAGACAATCAGAGAGAAGGATAAAAAACATTGTGACGTAAACATGACATCACGAGACTCCGCCCACGCACCATATAGGCAGTGAGAAGCTATCACAGTCTAAGCTTCAACAAATTCGATAAAGGCCAGTAGGACATAGAATTGTCCCCGTGGTAGCAAGTGGCTTGCCACTTTGTACACAAGCGAGAAGACCCATGGCAAGATTTACTATAGCATTAATAGGTAATTAATAATAATAATAATAATAATAATAATAATAATAATAATAATAATAATAATAATAATAATAATATGTTTTATTTCAGCTCGGGGCCATATACATTGAATATACAAAATACAGACAATAACATACACAATCTAGATACATGAGACATGATAAAATAGAGAAAGAAAATGAATAATCGGCACTTATCCACAAAATAGCTGAGGTAGCATAAAAGCTAGTAATCATAATACTGGTAATAACAGTAATAATATTGGTGAGAAAAAAAATATACATTGAGAGTAATAGCAGTTAGTGCACATATTATATAACTTCAATTTCAACTAGAGACCTTAGGTGGTTACAGTAGTCAGGTCCAGAGGGCTAAATACATAAAGTAAAAAAAAAAAAAAAACTTTAACTTGATAGTAATCACAGTAATAATGAAAAATTAAAATATCAGCAATAAATGTAATAATGACAAAATCTGCAGATACATCTTGCCAATACAGAGATTAAGTCCTTTAGGGGACAAAGGCCTCATTTTCCCATTTCTCCCACAATTTAGATTTTCTTCTTGCTTCACTCCTTTGGATGCTTTGTATGAGCGAGTTGCTGCTGTTTCTCACTCGGGTTACCAGACTGGACATTGTTCGCCTAACAATGATTTTTAAATTGTCCAGGTGGTTTTCTATGAACATCTGTGTGGCGGAGTGGTAGCGGGGAATGTTTGTGAGGCGTCTCAGAATGTCATTGTGCACAACAGTGATGCGTCTCATGGTCTCTCGGGTATAGTTCGTCCAGAGGGAACACCCATAGATACTGTAGCAGTACGAGCGGAAGAGCACCAGTTTCACGTCTCGGTGACAGAAGGCAAACCTCCTTGCAATCATGTTGCCAGCTGCACATAGTTTACGACGCCTCTGTTCAATGTCCGCCATATCTTTTAGGCCGTCGGTGATAATGTGACCCAAATACGGAAATTCATGCACAAATTCCAGCCGATGGTTTCCTAGGAAAATTTGAGGTTCTGCAATATGCTTAAGTGATCTCGGAAGCAGCGACATGCACTGGGTCTTGGTTTCGTTGTAGATTATATAAAATTCCTCTGCATATTGGCGGCAAGTGTCGATGAGTCGTTGGAGACCTTGCACTGATTGGGAAATCAGAACCATTTCGTCAGCGTAACAGAGGTTGTTTATAGTTGTTTCATTGATGGTGCATCCGATTGGGAGTGAGTTCAGTTTGACATTCAAGGCATCTGTATACATATTAAACAGGTATGGAGAGAGAATGCCCCCTTGCCGAAGCCCATTTAGGGAGCCGAAGGTGTAAGATAATACGTTACCCCATTGGACACAGAATTGCTGTGTGGAGAACCAGCAATGTAGAATGCCAATTAGATACAGGGGTGTGCCCCTTTTATGCAGCTTCAGGAAGAGCTTCAGGTAGTTTACTCTGTCAAATGCTTTTCTCACATCTACAAAACAAAGGAAAACAGGAGAGGCTGATGATAGGTAGTAGTTCAGCAATTCTTTCAGTATGTAGATGCAGGTGTCGGTTGAGTGGTTTGCTTTAAACCTGAACTGGTTGTCAGTGGTGTGTAGAAAGGGGAGAAGTCTCACTAGAAGAACAGACTCAAGTATCTTCGATGCGATCGTTGTGATTGCAATCGGCTGGTAGTTGCCAGGGTCAGCTGCATCCTTTAGGAGTCTGGAAGAAACCGGTGAATTATGCACGCATTGAATAGGGCAGCTAGCAAAATGTAAATTATCGGATGGCAGAATTTGAAGGCCTCTGCAGGAAGACCATCACAGCCAGGCGATTTATTATTAGGTAGGCTGTTTATGGCATCGCTGATGTTACCTGGCGTAATACGGTCTGCAAAATGAAATTGAATGTTGTCAGTAAGGAGGTTATCTACATCCCTTCGGGAATCTTGATCATTTATGCAATTCAGCATATTGTTGAAGTGATCGCCCCACATACTTGCGATAGCTTCGTCTCCGACTGCTTCCCCTACTCTCTGTGATAGCTTTTTAGTTTTGGGATTTAAGGACTGGATTCTTTCCAAAGACGAGGATAATCACCAGATTCTAAGTTTCTAGACATTGCATCGGCTCTTAGTTGTTTTTCATTTAACCTGCAGTGCTTAAGAGCAAGTTTGCACTGCGCCCTCGCCTGTCTCATTAGTAATGCAGTGTGCCCTTCCCTGGGGCTACCATTTTGCCTCCACAGTGAACATTTCTCGTGAGTATGTATACAGATCTTTAACCAAGTCATTCCATCCATGTATATTATGAGAATTACCTTGACGAAATCTATAGGCAGTCCTGCCCGAAGCAAGCATAGCGGAGACTATGTTCGAATAGAATTCATTCAGATCCCTCCTGTGGTAGTCATTTCTACAATTTGTGTTAGTACAAAGTAAGGCGTCTGCCGATTGAACTATTGACCGCAACCCGGTTTCCATGGTCGCCCTAAAGTATCTGGTTTTCTGTTGGTTTTTAAAATCCCAGTTTACTGCTGGTGGGCGAACAGTTAAGGGGTTCACGGTAGGGAAGGATAGAGTACTGAATGACACCTGTAATGGGATGTGATCGTAGCCCGTTGCAAGATCATAGCGAATATTGCAGGTCATAATAGAATCATGAAGTTGTGGAGATGTGATGGAGTGGTCCAGCCAGGAAGTTGTAGTAGCATCCGCTCTATTATGTACATATGAATAAGAGGAGGGAGGGAGGAGCATTACATCGCTAATTTGGATAGCATGATTTTGACAGAAGCGAGTAAGTTCATTATAAAATTGTTTTGTGGGGTGAGAATTAAGGTCCCTGATTATACAAATATGATCAGCAGGAGAATCATGAATAATAACTGTGTAACTCCCCTAGGATCATGCAGTAATGATCAAAATTATTGTTATTTTCCCATGGCATATAAACATTAATAATTAGGATTTTAGAGTTCCCTACTGTAGTTCATCACCTTTATCATATTGTCTAATGATTTGTGCCACAGGAAAGAAAGGGCCCCTTTCGGGCGACCAGCTATGATTTGATCTGTAACTTGCATCGATGAAGTTGAGAAGGTTCTGAAGTCTTCATGAATTGAATCACAGATGGCAAGGTCATGTGGCCAGAGGAGCGTTTCTTGCAGTGCAATGATGCCTTTGAAGTTTTTGCAGAACATGTTTAGGAGAGGAATGTTCCACTTGAGGTCAAATATATTCCAAGAGATTATGTTTAATGTATCCATGGCTACTCACGAAGGTGGGACATGAATGCGCTGATCATTTGGGGGAGTGGGCAGTCACTCGCCGTGGGGAGTTGACTGGCACTTGCGGTGGAAATGACCCTGGTTGGAGTGTCAGTAAGTTCCCCTGGGGATGGTTGATCCCAGATTAGTTTATATCTTGAAACTAATATATTAGGACCGAAATTCTCCCCTTTAAGAACGTTGAGGTGTTGAAATAGGCAGGTAAGCCTGTAAGCCACTTTATGTTTAATCCTGCATGGGAGTTCGTGAGAGATGAGTGGGTCAGAGCCAGTGAAAAACTTGACTCTCTCCACTATGGGATCTAGCGTCACCGATGAGCGCAGATTGTGAATTACTACGTGACATCTCTTCTCAGGTGTCGGGCGAGGTGAAACACAAATGTTGGGCTCCGGTCCAGCGGCCAAACGGGAGGTTCTTCTCTTCTTTCTGCTTGTTTGTATCTGCCAGCCGCCAGACCCCTCATGATCAGTTTCATCTGCATCTACGATGGGGGATTGGGGGGGAGAGATAGGCTGGGGAGGATTACGAGGGTTAATAATCATCACTGGAGATATATCTTCCACCGGAGGCACTGGGGAGGGAGAAGAGGTTGGGAGACCAACAGTCCCCTCGGAATGGTCTAAAGGTGATGGGGGCACTTCTGTGTTGCAGGGAGGCGAGGAAAAAACTGGATGCCACATTCGTAGGAGTCTGGTGGCTATCTGTGCGATTGTCTATCGATCCCTGCACTCCTTTGATCGCATCCCAGATCCGTGTGAGGTTATTTGTTTCCACCGTTTTTAGACTGATTCCACGTTAGACCTTTTTGATTCCTGTAGTCCTTTGATCACGTCCCAGATTCTTGATAATTTATCATTTGTCTCCTCAATTTTTTCCAATTATTTCTGAGAGAGATTTTGCTGTTTGGAAGGCTTTTTCTGCCATGTGGTACACCGCAGGTAGGCTTAGGTCAGCAGGCCCCTTTGGAGGCAGATTGTAAGGGTCATCGGCATAGATTTCCACCGAGAGGGTCCTTACCCATTTAGTGACATACGATATTTTTTTGTGAGAGGACAAGTTCTTCGCGGATCGCTCCTTGAGAATGCTCTCTGGTATCAGATCTTTGCATTTCGTATATGCAATGTTGATATCCTCATCGGAGAAGGCATCACTGACAGATTGTATAGCGGACTCGACGTCGGAACGGTTCGATTGGTATTGTACATAGAAAAGAGGTATTTCTACAGAAGCAATCCGCAGTGGCTTAGACTATGGCAATTGACTGATTCCTATGTTATTTGAGTTACTGTACAAGATTTAAAAGTAATATCCATTCGGCCGGCTGTAACTAAGCAGTAATTGACCTTTGAAAGTTACATAATAGCCACACCAAACTCAAAGGTATATTAAAGTTTAGTTCCAACCAAACGAAAAAAATATTCCTTACAACCCTTGTAAAGCAACTAAAATAACATAGAAAATGTCAATTGCCATAGTCTAAGTCACCAAAGAACGGTCCTATAGGAAGGTACCAAGTATTCGTTACGGTGAAGGAAATGTAAACACAGCCGCCATGTTTAAATTCCCCAACCACCACGGAGCCATATGTTCACTGTGGGGGGGTGGGGGGGGGGGGGGGGGTAACGCACAGGGGGTGGGCGGGGTAAGGTGGAAGGTACGAGTTGTCTTAGCAGCACCCCACTGAATAGTAACATACCTTGACGCAACTTTCGGCGAAAGCCTAACACTCAACTTCCTAAAACATAATTAATTAAGAATAATGTTTGGACCTTACCTTAAAGGGGTGGAGGGTACAAAGCAGCAGCGCTGCTTTTAAGAATGCGTGGAGGCGGGTCTTGGGTTCCTCAAAATGCAGCTTGAAATAAGCAACAGCCAAGTACCCGACGAAGTTATACATTCTCCTCCCATATCTTGGAGTCGACTGAATGGGGGCAAAAGACCTGCTTCTCAGGAGGCCGTGGTCCTGGCAAAAAAACGATTAGTCGATCATAATTACCTGAGTAAAAGGCAGAAAAATCTTTGTAACTCATGTAACAATTGTTACATGAAGTTGGCAAAGAGTTCCTGGTGAGGGGCTGGGGCGAGCGTGAAGTAGATGCAGCAGTGGATGTCATGGCGACAGATTCAACAGTGTTGGAGTTCTACAGTTAGGAGGTGGCAGGAGGCCAGACCGTAGAAAACAGGGTAGGAGAGGTGGGGTGGAGTAGTAAAAATGCTTTGATGCTATTGGTTGAGGCAGGGTGGGGCTGAGGTAAATGAACAAGCACTTAACAAGATAAGTTGGCAATGTTAAGGGTAATAAAAGTAAATGGGTAGTTAAGGAACTAATGTAATGTGGGATGGGTTCAAAATATGAAATAATACAAATACATATATAAGCGGGCCCAGGAGGGGGTGGGATTTAAGTCCTGGGTGGTAAATGTGTAATAAAAGGGGCCTATAGTTTGTTTTAATAAATACAAAAGACCAAATTAAACATAGGTTAGCATATAACAAAACTAATTAAACTTGTAGGGGATGTTGCCTGACCAGGGGTGGGGTGGGGTTGGGGGCCTGCTGTAACCCCCTTAAAGAACCAAACCAACCTAACATAACCTAACCTAGCAGGGGATGTAACCTTACCGAGTAGGGAACTTAACCTAGTAGGCAATGTTGCCTGAGCAGGGGGCTTTGCCCTCCATACCCCCCCTTAAGCCCCCCCTTAACCTAAGGCCGAGTAAAGGAATGGTAACCTAACCCTAACCTAACCTAGTAAGGGAATTTGCCTGGCCAAGGGGGCCTTCGCCCCCCTAACCCCCCCTTTAAGGCCTAACCTAACCTAGTAGGGAATGTACCCTTAACCTAGTAGGAACCTTGCCTGACCAGGGGGGCTTCGCCCCCCCGTACCCCCCCTTTAAAGGCCTAACCTAACCTAGTAGGAAGTAACCTAACCTAGTAGGGAACTTGCCTGACCAGGGGCTTCGCCCCCCCCGACCCCCCCTTAAAAAGCCTAACCTAACCTAGTAAGGAACGTAACTAACCTAACCTAGTAGGGAAATACTAAGGCCTAACCTAACCTAGGAAGGAATGTAAACCTAACCAACCTTACCTAACCTAACCTAGTAGGGAATATTGCCTGACCAGGGGGCTTCGCCCCCCCGTACCCCCCTTAAAGGCCTAACCTAACCTGGTAAGGAATGTAACCTATCCAACCTAACCTAACATAGTAGGAAAATATTGCCTACCCCCCCTTAAAGGACCAAGGGGGGCTTCGGCCCCCCCGTACCCCCCCTTAAGGTGGGGAAATACCTAGGCCTAACCTAGTAAGGAATGTAACCTACCAACCTAACCTACTAGTAGGGAAACATTGCCTGACCAGGGGGGCTTCGCCCCCCCGCCCCCTAGCCTACCCCCCTTAGTAGAATGTACCTAACCTAACCTAGTATTGACGTACCCCCCCTAACTAACCTACCTAGTAGGGAATACTAAGCCTACGTAACCTAGTAAGGAATGTAACCTAACCAACCTAACCTAACCTAACCTAGTAGGGAACATTGCCTGACCAGGGGGCTTCGCCCCCCCGTCCCCCCCGTCCCCCCCTTAAAGGCCTAACCTAACCTAGTAAGGAATGTAACCTAACCAACCTAACCTAACCTAACCTATAGGGAACATTGCCTGACCAGGGGGGCTTTGCCCCCTTTGTACCCCCCCCTTAAAGGCCTAACCTAACCTAGTAGGAACGTAACCTAACCTAACCTAGTAAAGGGAAATACTAGGCTACGTAACCTAGTAAGGGGAAAATGTAACCTAACCACCCTAACCTAACCTAACCTAGTAGGGAATATTGCCTGACCAGGGGGGCTTCGCCCCCCCGTACCCCCCCGCCCCCCCTTAAAGGCCTAACCTAACCTAGTAAGGAATGTAACCTAACCAACCTAACCTAACCTAGTAGGGAACATTGCCTGTCCAGGGCTTCGCCCCCTTGAACCCCCCTTAAAGCCCCCTTGGAAACCTAACATAAGGCCCCCCGTTAAAGGCCTAACCTAACCTAGTAGGAATACTAGGCCCAACGTAACCTAGTAAGGAATTGTAACCTAACCTAACCTAGTAGGGAAATATTGCTGACCAGGGGGGCCCTTCGCCCCCCCGTAACTCCCCCTTAGGCCTAACCTAACCTAGGTAAGGAATGTAACCTAACCAACCTAACCTAAGTAGAGGGAATATTGCCTGACCATGGGGGCTTCGCCCCCCCGTACCCCCCCTTAAAGGCCTAACCTAACCTAGTAAGGAATGAACCTAACCAACTAACCTAACCCCTGTAGGGAATATGGCCTGAACCATAGCTCGCCCCTAACCCCCCCTTAAGCCTAACCTAACCTAGTAAGGGAATTTGTACCGGGGGATTGGAACCTAACCAAACCTAACGTAGTAGGCTAAACCAAGTAGGTAATGTAAACCTAAACCAACCCCCCCCCCCCCCCCCGCCCCCCCCCCCCCCCCCCCCCCCCCCCTCCCCCCCCCCCCCCCCCCCCCCCCCCCACCCCCCCTAGCCACCCTTGAAGAACTAACCAACCTAAGCCTAACCGGGTAAACCCCCCACCTTCAAGGAAGTAAAACTAGTAGGTAAACCAACATATAACAAAAAAATAAACCTAAGGGTGGTATGTTGCTAACCGGGGAGGGGATTCGGCCCCCCATAGGTAAAATGACATATAAACCTAACTGTGATGGGTGTGGAAGTGTTGTAAAATGTTAAAAGTAACCATACATAACTGCATAATAGTAAGGAAAGTGGAAGGGAGGTGTAAATTGTAATGTCTGTAAAACTGTATAATGGAATATATTTAAATGTAGGTGTAATAATAATGGCAAACTATATATTTATAGTTATATATTTAAATGTAGGTTTTATAATAATAATAATGGCAAACTTTAATCTAGGTATTGGTATCGGTGAGAAATGCATTGTAAATGGTGTAACGTAAAGAGCCAGTCGTGAATACTGGAAAGGGGAGGGATTGACTTGTGTATAAATGATATAGGGAGTGTGTATGTAATATGCAATGCAATGTGCAATTTCACGTAACAGGTAGGTAGGTAGGTAGGTATCGAAGCGTCCTAAAACTGAGTTCTATATCAACAGGTAGGCATTTTTAGGTGTCTGTCCTCAATTATAACATAATATTTCAAGTTATATATGGTGAAATGATTAGGTGGGGATATTTCAAAACAGTTATTATACAAATCTATGGAAAAAAGAAAAGGAATAAACACCAGAATTCACATAACATGTTTAATAAACAAATTAGGTAAATGCTTTTATGTAACTCAACGTATGGTTACCAGCCAGGGTTCCCAGATGACACCACTACCAACCAGCCAAAGTCTACCATGAAACCAGCCAAAATCCCGCCAAATGGAAATCCAAACCAACCCAAATAACCGGCAAATATATGTGCGTTATATTTATCTTTATAAATGCATATTTTTTATCATATATATGCTTGTATAGCGGCATCATAGTTTTAGTTAGATAATATAAACTAATATAAGAATACAGGAAAAAAAAAACGAGAATGAATTGAAATTTTGAAATGAGGCTCGTTCTCTGAGAATCCGGCAGCCTGTTTTGTGGTCATCTGGTGTGTGTGCGATTTTTATTTTAATTCCATCTACATATTTTGCTTAAATGTTACCAAGTTTTTACTGAAAACCTATTCAAATTCCCCAGATTTTCCTGAAAACCTTCAAAAATTCCCAATCTGGGGAGAGATTCCTCAAACATGGATCAGTGTTTAGCTCAAATAGAAAGTGTTTGAAAACCAGCCAAAAACCAAATACCACTAACTAGCCAAAGTGAATTTTTATTCCCACCAAATTAGGAAAAAAAGCCAAATTTGGTGAGAAACTGCCAAATCTGGGAACCCTGTTACCACCCAATCCTTCACTCAGTCCGGTAGCAATGTAGGGGTCATACTGTAACGTGTTTGGCTAAATACATATATCCCTCCCGTAAACCCCCATTTCTTTTCCTCACTAAGAAGTCTGAGTTTAGGCCAAAAGCTCCCTTACAGTTAGCGCATGCGCAGTAGCATTAGCGCATGCGTAGTAGGATTCAGTGTTGTGGTAGTAGTAGTAGTAGACGAATAATGGTGTTGGAACGGCTCCACTATCGCTAGTTTTGTTATCTCTTATTTCCGCCTGTATTTCGTGTTTTTAAAAGTGATAAATGTGGGAAATACCACAATAACACGGCAAAATCTCCCCCCAAGTGGTTTCTCCCCACCCAAAACCCCGGTTCCCACTGGGGGTCCCCTACCGTAGGATAGAGTTGGGGTTTTGTGTTCCCCACCCAAAAAAACCCCGGTTCCCAATGGGAATCCCCTTTACCCGTAGGATAAGAGTTCAAAAGGTAAATTAGAGTCGTCCGAATAAATATTACTTCAAATTCTTGTTCAGGAGGTAAAACTGCATAGAAAAACCGCAACTGCCATACTCTGGGCCGCCGCGGATAGGTAGACTAGATCTACCAGAAAAGACAATTGTTCGCGAGTACGGAACTTGTGTGTGGGGCACAGGCACCGGTAGGTGCCAGGGTCACTTGCGCAACGGTTGGAGGTTGGTCGGGTGACATTTTTGCGGTAAGGAAGGGGTCAAGCACTAACACATACATTGCATTCTTTTACCCATTTCCCAGGACCAATAGGCCTCGAGTAGCTGTGATTTGAAAGATTTCTAAGGCACTGATTTGAGCAGAAAGAATATTAGTATATCTGCAGTTGCACAACACTCTCTGGCTTACACGCCGGGTGTTACGTGGAGACACTATTAACACATTGCTTACTATAAGAGGTATAATCACCAAGGGCGAAAAACCCTTCTTTTCTGTGAAGAAACGCGAGAGAGACCTCCAACACGTCCGCCCCCGCACACACACACACACACATAGTTACTTGGCAACACTCATCTCTTGCTGCAGCAAATGAAGGCTACAGTGTCGAAACCCGAGGTAAAACAAAACGGATTGTATTTTTGTATTCCCACTCTGAATAGATGTAGATATAACAAATGAGCTACTTACTGGTTTCATTATGTGGATGAATTACATACAGTAAATTATTTTTTAACTAGAAACAATACGAATATCAAGAAAATGGAAGAATTCCAAGGTAACAACATTGTCTCAACAGGTCTGTTCACTTCTCCCCAATTCCCCATGTCTACCTCCGTATTGCGTCAGCAGGTGAATTGCCGTGATGAGCAGATACGTCATTGCCTACGTAGTCACCCGAGGTGGGAGTCGACTCCACCCAATTTGGTAGACCTTGTCTCTCTTGGCCTTGGTCCCAAAACTTTTGTGGAAGTTGAGATGAAACGTCCACAAAAAAATAATACTAATAAAATTGAGAATGATAATGCAATCAAGGGGACGATGACAAACCTTGTTCGTCATCATGATTATGGCTGGAGCATAGGATGGGTCTATTAATATCAGTTAATGAATATGTCATCGGCAAGTGGGCAGAGCCATAGTGAAGAGACGTTCTCCCCATATGTAAATTCTCTTCATTGTGGGTGGAGCCTCATGACGTCATAGGTTGACACCATTGTGTTCAAAACCCTTACCTGCGATTTTAATGCCTCTAGCATTGGAAACTCACTTTTACTCTGATGGGTACCAGAACTATCGAACTTAGGTACTAAATAAGACTTGCAAAAATTAGTTAGGGTTATAAAATATACACTTTCCAATTTTCGACATTATCCGATGCTTTGATAAAAGATGTTGTCGGCTCTGAATTCCTGAGTAGTGCATTTATAAGTATTTGTACGCCTATTCTTCCAGAATGAGATAATATTCCAGCTGGCTGCAAGTTAGTTCTATGAATGTGTGTATGGTGAGGGTGGTGTTACCCACAGCCACAAGACCTTTTAAGCCTGGATGCGACCACAATAATCGACTAACTACCAGATATATAGTTCACTTCCTTAGAAATAGAGGCACAATGCGTTCAATGGTACGTGCTTATCTGCCTTTACTTGCCAGATCAAGTCTATATGGATCTTGATGTTAGCCATAGTTGGAACTTGGGTCCTGCAGTGGCAATATAAAGATACTTTGAGCCCACCACCCACTTCATATATATATATATATATATATATATATATTATATATTATATTTGTGTGTTTGTGTGTGTGTGTGTGTACAGAGAAAGTGAAACAATAAATTCAGATTCATTACAGCTATCTTGAAGGACGTAAGTGTTACGTTTTGTTATTTGGCCAGCCAAGAAAGAAATGGTTGTAGTGACGCAAAGAGCTTTAGGATGATGATGAGTCTTCCCATTTTAGATTGGACCATTAATTTCAGTAAAAAGTTTCAGTCACTACGAGTCCCCAAAGACACTTTGATGGCATATTATCATTTCCGTTAATAGTACAAGTACAACAAAATCTCCAGGACGGCATTGAGTGACCTACTTCTTTTATTGTAGCTCTTTACGAAATTTGGTCGTTGACATTTAAAAGAGCACATGGATTATTTTGTGACCATTTACAAAAGATGGTATATCTATTTCTGGGAGCAATTTATGTTTGAAGTTTCAAAGGCAGTGATATTTTTATTCCTTATCCTTTTGTACTTCAAACAGCTGCTCTCTCTCTCTCTCTCTCTCTCTCTCTCTCTCTCTCTCTCTCTCTCTCTCTCTCTCTCTGTCTGTCTGTCTGTCTGTCTGTCCTCGCAATTCCCCCTCTCCCTCATTGTTAAACCGCCTTAATTTTCCATCTTTTTCCTCGGTTTATTTTAGTCGCCAAACGAACAGGAGCCCCGAGAGGCGCATTACACCGAGCGTGGATTATAGTTAATTTAATTTAAGTATCGCCAAATGAATATCAGTTATCCAATTTGGCTTTCAAAGGGCTGGCAGATTGCTTCGGATGTTTGGTTCTCTATGCTTCGGTGCAGCTAAATTGCAGTTTATTTTCGGGCAGTATTTTTGCGTGAACGCATTTCACTAAAGATTTTATTTTACCGAAGCACCTTTTAATGTATTCGTGTGATCTTCTTATCGTAGAAATTGATACATTAACGTATTCCATAAGTATTCGTGTTTATATACAAAACTTAAAGTCCTTTATTTTCCGTAATTTTATATATAGAGGACTTTTCTCAATATATGTTTGTGATAATTATTGATTTTGTAGGTTTTTTCTATTATCAATATTTTCTTACAATGTGATAAATATTAATTTCATCTGATATATATTTTTTCAGGATTTACTAGCTGAGGTAGATAATAAACTTATTATTATTATTTTTTTTTTTTCTTTTGCTCTATCACAGTCCTCCAATTCGACTGGGTGGTATTTATAGTGTGGGGTTCCGGGTTGCATCCTGCCTCCTTAGGAGTCCATCACTTTTCTTACTATGTGCGCCGTTTCTAGGATCACACTCTTCTGCATGAGTCCTGGAGCTACTTCAGCCTCTAGTTTTTCTAGATTCCTTTTCAGGGATCTTGAGATCGTGCCTCGTGTTCCTATGATTATGGGTACAATTTCCACTGGCATATCCCATATCCTTCTTATTTCTATTTTCAGATCTTGATACTTATCCATTTTTTCTCTTTCTCTTCAACTCTGGTGTCCCATGGTATTGCGACATCTATGAGTGACACTTTCTTCTTGATTTTGTCAATCAACGTCACGTCTGGTCTATTTGCACGTATCACCCTATCTGTTCTGATACCATAGGCCCAGAGGATCTTTGCCTGATCGTTTTCTATCACTCCCTCAGGTTGGTGCTCGTACCACTTATTACTGCAAGTAGCTGATGTTCTTGCACAGGCTCCAGTGGAGGGCTTTTGCTACTGAATCATGCCTCTTTTTGTACTGGTTCTGTGCAAGTGCCGGACATTCGCTTGCTACGTGGTTTATGGTTTCATTTTTCGTATTGCACTTCCTACATATGATAGGGGAGCGATCCAAAAGAGCTAGGCCCAAAAGAGTTAGTACAATTGAGCTAGTGCGACAAAATAGCTAGTTCCATAATAGCTAGTACCAAAAAATCGCTATTGGACACAAATTAGCTAGTATACATTTGAACTGGTTCAAAAAGAGCTGTTAACCAAAATAGCTTGTTTCGAGAAAATTTAGTGTTGCTAAAACTGTGTGTGTGTGTGTGTGTGTGTGTGTTTACGTTGATTACTGAGGTAGAAAGTAAAATTTAATTTTCTTCTGTCTCATCATATTTATTATTTTTAACTGAAAATGTTAAAAAACAAATAAAACTTTAACCTTTGATATGTTATGTTATAGCTTATTCCTCGTAAAAAAATCTTTAGTAGATATATCATTATTTGTGTGCTTGCTAATCAAATTTTTCAGTCTATCGTTAATTTCCTGTCTTTCTTTTGACAGGTAATTGCTGCCCACTGATATACGCAATTAGATTGCTTCTCTGAAGTGCTTCTTATTTTTTAATTCCTTGAAAAAAGCGCCATACGGTTGGATGAGCAGTGTCATACATTCCCTGAAAAACACGATGCCATCCCTCTAACTTGTTATTTGTCCTTGTTCTGTCGTTTTGTGTTCTTTCCCGGACGTTCCACAATTCGATGGGAAATAAGGGTATTCTTCTTCCTCCTTTCTGTCGTCTACCAATGTATGTGTCTTCGAAATAGTCATATAATATTTGCATTTCTTCATCCAATTGTAGACGTTCGAGGTCTTCATTTAGCTCTTCGAATGCATCTGTCACCTCATCTGAATTTAGAAACGCCAAAGCAGCCAGCATCTTGCAATAAAGACGGCAGTTGGCATCAGATATATAGTTATTTGATAAAACCGTGATTTGTATTTTTCTCCATATTGACTGTGATAGATGAAAGAAACATCCATTTATGTTTGCATCAGGATACACTGTCATGAAAGCATTGATAGCAGACTTTTCAAAATCTAAGGTTACGTTTTCAGGGTCACAGTCTGGGCGTTTGTCTTTCAAAATCTGAAATACTCGTTCATACGTTGACTGAGCCTTATCAGGCATCATAACATAAACACAGGGAAAAAGAAAGTTTTCTCTAACAACATGGATCGTATATAATTGATAAAATATTCTAGGAACGACTTTGAAAGTGCCATCACACATCCATATTTTTGAATTAGCAAGTTGATCGAGCATATGCTGGCTTGCAAATATGATTATTCGTTTTGAATCGCTTGTTACATTACTCAGTAAGAAGGGTTCTGTATTTCCGTTTATAGTAAAAGTTTTAAATTCTTCTGGAATTATCAATTCGTTAATTGATAAAGGTTCAGGAAAATGGCCTTCAACCTTACGTCTACGTTGAATACATTTTTGGAGCGCTCTTTTTTTAGGGACATTAGCCATTGCTTCGTCATCCAGCTCTTGTACTACAGCAGCAATAACTCTTCTTGGTGGTGCACTACAATTTGAAGCTTGCTCATTAATTTTCTCTAAAGCAATTCTAACACTTTGCCTCGCGGGATCTGGGGCATGATTATGTTCTTGTCCAATTTTTACTTCACACTTTTCTTGGTAGTTCGGCGCAGTTTTCAATGTTCCTCAACAATCCTTCATTACACATCTCCAGTTCTGGCTGGTTTTGTTCGTTGTATTTTTTCGGTACAAGTAGCTAAGTGAATCTATTCCTTTCTGGGACTTTATAACTTCCATGATGAAGGGTGGAATACTACTAACTTTTTTCTCCATAAGAAAAAGATTCAAAGAAAAAATGAAGTAGAAATAACACTCCATTTTCTTGAAACTAGTTATTTTGGTTAACAGCTCTTTTTGTACCAGCTCAAATGTATAACTAGCTCTTTTGTCACATTAGCGATTTTGGTACTAGCTATTATGGAACTAGTCATTTTGTCGCACTAGCTCAATTGTACTAACTCTTTTGGGCCTAGTTCTTTTGGACCTAGCTATAATGTCGCATACTCATATGGGAGAGATGTTATTTCCGTCTATCGTTCTTTGGACATATCTGGTTCTTAGGGCCTGATCTTGCCGCTGTTATCATTCTTTCAGTTTCCTTCTTTAGCTCTCCCCTCTGTAGCCATTGCCATGTGTCCTCGCTGGCTAGTTCTTTAGTCTGTCTCGTGTATTGTCCGTGCATTGGTTTATTGTGCCAGTCCTCTGTTCTGTTTGTCATTCTCCTGTCTCTGTATATTTCTGGGTCTTCGTCTATTATTATTATTATTATTATTATTATTATTATTATTATTATTATTATTATTATTATGCCCTCACCTCATTGAGGGGTGTCCAAGTTTAATCTCACTGTTCGCATCCATGTTTTTGGGGTGAGGTTGCTAGCCCTATTGTACCCACCACTGATTATGTACTCTGTAGTAGCAAGGTACAGTAAGTGTCAAAAGTGAGGCTACAAATTTCAAAGGATTTCGTTCGAAATTCACTAACTGGTAATTACAACACGTAGCTCAAAAACTTGTTTTTTTCTACATTGAAAGCTCTATCAAGCAAAATAAAGCTAACATATGATGCACAAATATCAAATCTATGATATTTATAACAAACATAAGAAAAAATTATGCTAATAGTAATTATTTCAAAGTATAGTAATTACTTCAAACTAAAGAAACGAATGAATTTGAAATTTTCGTTCAACACAGAATTACCAACATTACCAATGTATATTTCGAGCAATATGGAAACAAATATTTAATATCATAGTGTAGTATCAATTATTTTAGCGAAGATGCATAAAACCATGCAAGAATCAATAGATTATAAACGGAAAATTCCCGTAACATTAAACGTAATTAACCATGGATGCACCTAGATTCAACAGCGATGTTGGTTGTGGTTCGTAGTTCTGATTTTAGCTTCTAGGACCCGATAAGCGAGAGTAAAGATTCAACGATGATACTTTTTAACGTATTCCGACTAAACAAGTTGAAAGATTGTGCTCAACCAAGCACTAATCATAAAGCTTATGATAATGAGACCTTATTAATGGAAAATCATGTTTACAACTATCTAGATATCCAAACGAAAAGAGAAAGAGGGCAACAAATAAGTGCAAGAAATTCCTTAGGCGGAGAAGAGAGTAAAATAAAGAGGGAAAAAAAGATTCCTCAAGGAGATAAAGATCGCAGAATAGAGGAGAAAGAGAACAAAAGAGACAGAAAGCAAAAAAAACAAGAGAAAAAGAGCATGTGAAACCAAGCATTAAACACCATCTTCGAGAAAGGCTCTTGCTGCTGCTACCAGCAGGTGATTAGGCCTAGTTCCGGGCATAGCAAGGTCTGCTATTTAGGCAAAGATAGAATTATTAGGACCGACACCAGGACCTATCCTTGCACCTGGGGAACAGACTCGTTATATAAAAAATCAGAAATACCGTCGCAAGCAACCACCGTAAAATCACCACCTGGTCAAGTCGGGAGGCGATTGACCCCAACCAACCCTCCTCTCCCTCTACGTCTACCTCTACCCACAGTCCTAACTCCAACTTTTTCACTTCAACCTTTTACCTCATATCTTCTAATCATATTCCAACCGTGAAATTTAAGACTGAATTTGCGTAAGTGGGCGTATCATAAGGGCCTGATATCACCCAAATTCATATTTCTACGGGCAACCAGTAATCAGGTCGATCTTGTCAAGCATTATTGTATAACAGAAATAAATTAGTTTTTTGGGGGATTTATATATATATACACACACACACAGATATTATATATATATATATATATATATATTATATATATATCTTATATATATATATACACACAAAGAAGCACCCGAGTATGACCAATAGGCCTAGTGCTCGATTCTTAAAACAGGCCTTTGATTATTCCTGACTAGATCAAAAGGTCCTGAGAGAGAGAGAGAGAGAGAGAGAGAGAGAGAGAGAGAGAGAGAGAGCATAACAGGAAATACTCGAATTAAAATAATGCTCGCTAAGCATATTCACTCTCCGGTGGAAACCTACGAAAATACTTGTTTGATGCGACCTGAACGCAATTTCACATGCAAAAATTTGCACAATTGAGAAATTCGATGAAATTATTAAATAACAAGCTGGAAAATACATTTTTCCTTGATTATTTGAAAAGGCCTTACCATATAGCCAATGCTAAACGCGCATATAACTTGGATTTCGTTTTTTTTTTCACATCAACTTTTGTCTTACTTATATTTCATTTAATCAGATGCTAAACTTCTTTGTGCTTTATCAAAAGAAATCATAATACCTTTCGATATAGCGCTATAAAAATAGAAAGTTAATTTACAAATCACGGTAGGCCAGTGCTTATGTACTCGGTTCCTGCTGCCACTCAATGGTGAACACTCGATATCACATATTGAGAGCCGCAGATGTTTCTTCGGGGGAAATTTTTTTATCTTATTTTTTAATAAATAATTATTGAACTAACATTGGCAATTCACTGGGGAAATATCTTCTGTGGTTTTACAGTTAATCACTGAGACTTAGTATCAGATAAAGATGATAATAATTGGAATAGAATATACTAACTGGCAACCCCACGAGTTTCTAAAGAAGTACGATGAATTTTGAAATTTGTAGAATTCCCTTTTGACGCTTATTGCACATCATTTTCTATTTGTTATCCTATAAACTGGTTTAAGTCAACTCACTCCACCTAAGACTTAATTGGGATGAAAGCCAGATTAATTCCTCGATTGTTTCGCAGAATAGATTGTGACCCGTTTGTTTTTTTACATTTAGTAAGTTTGATGACTGTGACGGGGTCTTTCCTTTATTTTCTTGAGAGGAATCTCACAATTAGGTGACCATTTCCTTACCATAATATAAAGAAAAAAAAGTCAAATGAAATTAAAGAGCGAGTGCTGAGGAATTTACGAACAATAAAAACGAACAACCAAGGATTGTTTAAGGAAACTGTGATAAGTGTATGGAGGTAAACTGACTGGTAGATTAAGGTAATAACCGAGAGCATTGCCCTAAATAATGCTGCAAGATTCAGTTGGGAGTAATTATTACCTTTCCCCATAAGAGCCAGCATCAAGGCTGTAATTAATGAAATAATTAAATTGCTGATAGTACGACAGGCTATTTTATGAACTTTTTAATCAGCAATAATTTTCCCATATATATTATATATATATATGTATATACATATGTATATATATATATATATATATTATATAATATATATATATAGATAGATTATGGCGCAAGAAGAACTGAAAGGCGTAACTGGGGTAATAGCCCTAAAGAGGGGTAGTGGCAGTATATAGATAATAGTGGAAACAACAAAAAAACTGCCCAGTGAAAAACTAAAATAAGTTACAATTATTAATGGTAAAATCAATTCCTACAATATATATATATATATATATATATATATATATATATATATATATATATATATATATATGATGTATGTATGCATACACATAATATTTATTTATATATGCATATATATTATTATGACTTTTAATCACCATATATTACTATGTTCGTCATATTCCTTCGAAATGACCAGCATACTGGCAAATGAAATTCTTTCGAATTTTATTACAAATTATTGAATTTCTTTGGCATTCGGGAAATTACAAATAATTTTCTTTTTTGTATTTCATTCCAATAGTCACGAAATTCTTTTTAGTTATATTACTCCTATAAAATAGCTACATGCGATTAAAATTAGTTTCAAGGGCGAATGAATATTAGCACATAACGCACATGCAGTACTTATCCACATATGTGTATAATAAACACGTACAAACACACACACACACACACACACACAGTCATAGGGCTTTAGAATTGATTAATGAATGACATAGAGAGAGATAGTAAGGAAATACATTTACTCTACTTTTCCGTGAGCCAATGAAATTTAATATCTGGAAATGAAATTCAAAATATTTTCTTGAGGCAATGAATTTGTCATTTCGAAGAAATATGACAATCGTGGCATTATATGGCCAGAAGAACCTCGTGCATTCCTGTTGCACTTCGTCCTTGCCCAAGGAATTTGAAGAGACTTATTTGGAAGAAAAATAATGACCAAACGTTCTGCCGACTCGTGTGATGAGCGTCAGAATATCATGATGGCGAATGAAACGGTTTACGATAGAAAAATTATTTTCTAATGGGATCCTAGCAACAATGGCGATTAATCAAACGCAGACGTTATTGTGAATAATAACGAAAGGGGCAGTTTCGTAGGAATTATATTTTTGCGTTATTATAAGAGAATGAAGGCCTGTGAAATGTGTTGGTTCAAACATCTGTATTCGTTTGATTGTATGAATATTCATATCGAGTGAGTGCTCCATGTATTTGTACTTTTCATTTTGACTGTTGCGAATTTTTTTTTTTATCTCGCCACAGAGAGAGAGAGAGAGAGAGAGAGAGAGAGAGAGAGAGAGAGAGAGAGGGAGCGGGGAGTGTTGTATGTACGCCTGAGGACCTTGAATGGATCAAATTTGTCAAGTTAGCTAAAGTTTTCAGGTACTGCAGCGTTCATGAATTTAGTAAATAAATAAAAATAATATAATTCTCTCTCTCTCTCTCTTCTCTCTCTCTCTCTCTCTCTCTCTCTCTCTCTCTCTGAGTTTATATGTCTGTTTTACCGTTTTCCTTAGTCTGGCACAACTGGTGCACTCTCGGATACTAAGGCTACACTAAATTTATTTTATTAAGCACATTGTATTAATTAAACATAGGCATATTCTGGTTTTGTAGAGTGCAGTCACTACTTGTCATCCCACCGAATGAGTAAACGATTGCAATGAGATCGATTTTATGACTATAAAAAGGTCGTAAAATTTCTTGAAATCAATATGAAATACCAGTCTGCATAGCTGCGCGAAAATCTTTGTGTTTAAATTTAGACTGGTGAAAACGCTTGACAATATCAGACGGTAATTCTCATTGTATTATAATTCAAGTGTACCGATTCGAACACAGACATTCCCTGTGTTACCTCCTTATTCAGATGAACCTCAGTTACGAAATACAACATGGCAGCATCGCGGAACACTCCTGACTTCATTCGTATTATCCTATGTTTTTGCCATTTTTTAGGGAGATGTATATTATGAATATGTTTCAGGGGATAATATGAAATTTCATTTTGATAATCAGTACAACGTATTTTCGGTAAAACAACCATTGCTAGATAAATGAAGACGAGAAGAACCACAGATAACCAACTTTTAGAAACCATTGCCAACCAATCAGCTTCAAGGAATGGTCGTGACGTAATCAGTGGGCGGGGTTTAGCTGCAAGGCCAGATGGATTTGGCTATAGCCGTTTACTGCTATGCCGTCTACAATAACGCAGTATATCAGCTGTGGCACCTGGCCAAAAGTACAGTGCAAACGCTTTTTGTTTAGTTTTACAATTACTAAAATGTCCAGACAACAATGAATCATGAGCAATTTCCATAATTAATTCCCTGAACTTTTGTGGTACCACCAGAACTTTTACTCCTAACATCACGCTATGTTTACTCTCTATACACTTTCTGTAAAGAAAACCGTTGTCAATAAAGTACTGGAAAACATTTCCCTTGGATATTTCAGTAATTTTTTTATCAAGCTTCTCACGAATGTTCTTCAAAGAAGGGCAATTCATTTGTCCTTGCTTAAAATCTGACGCACTTACATTTAAGTCACCAAGAACCTTAAATTTATTTGCAATAAGGGGAGCCAGAAGAGCATTACCAGCTTTTACTTGACCTCTGGTCATAACAGATTGACAGGTAGACGTATCCTTATCCTCCACTTGTCCAATAAGCACACCACAAAACTTAATGGGAGCCTTTACCACTTCAGTCCAACCCGTTAAATAAGCACAATCAATATGACACTTAACCACAGGAAATTTATCAGTTCTACCCAAATAATCAGAAGCAGATGCAAATTTAGTGTGTCCATCAAAAGGTATGGACGGAAATAACCTATCAGACACGACTATACAAGTACATCCCGTATCTCGTACCATGGTCGAGATATTAGCTCCATTTACCTTACAATTTTCAAATTTCAGAGAGCCACATACAGTAGAGTCAAACATAAAATTAATTTTATGGGGAACGACATTACCAACTTCCGAGTCATTACACCCATGATCACTATCAGTTAAAACATTATGAATCATAGGATTCTCTTTCCTTGACAACGATTTATTCTGAGGACACTGAGGGGTTATATGACCTAAACCACAACCATGACAAATTATTTTCCCTTTTACCTTCGTACTATTCGGCTGTAAGACTGAATGATCGGAACTCTTTAATGAATTAGTGTTATTGACCATTGACTTCCTCGAACTACTGTTAGACAATTTGTTATACAAATTATGAGCAGCCGCATAAGTATCTGCCTCATTAATCAATTCATCAAAAGTATGCCACTTTCTGTCTTTAAGGGTACTGCATAACTCGGGGAGTATTTGAAGCTAATATGGTCACACAAAATAAAGTCCAATAAAGATTCATAACTGTTATTTACCTTTGATGTTTCCAACCAATGATTCAAAAGCCTACGTAAAGTAAAGCCAAACTGTCGAAATGTCTAATGGGGGGAATACGAGCACGCCGAAATTCAGTTCTATAATAATCAGAGTTCATATAATAAGCATTCAACAACTCTTTCTTCAAATCGGAATAAGTGCTAGTGGCTTCAGAAGGCAGCGTTATATAAATCTCCCTTAGCTTACCCTGTAACAACGGTAAAAGTCTAATTACACCGTCAGTCCCTAAATTCCACCCATTTGCTTCACAAATTCTCTCAAAATATGAAAGAAAAACACTAAAATCATCACCTTCCTTAAAACTAAGCAACTTTATTTCATATAACGAATGTCTGGAACAAGTGCTAGAGACATTAGTGGGAGTCGCAGCCCTCTTTGAAAGCATGTCTATTTCATGCTGCCGATTTTTACTTCTCTCTTCTAATTTTTTTAATTCTAACTCTCGTTCTTGTGATCGCTCTTCTCTTGCTTGTGCTCGCTCTTCTCTCTCAATATTTTGGTGATGAACGATAAATTTTACGGCATCATCCCCAGCCAAACCAAGATCACTAGCCAGTTCTCGTAGTTTTGTTAAATCAGACATCGTGATAAACACTAATTCACAAATCAAAATGAGTTAACGAAAAAAAAGACCGCAACGTAACAAGTGGTCTTTAGCTCAATACAATTGAGCCCTGATTGAAGGCAGGCAATTATACAAGGGTCATTACACAATATACACGAACCTAACCTTGTACTTTAAACCAGGAAAAGTAACAATGGTGCTTGGTATAACGACAACACACAACACTTCACGCAACAAAATAGGCCAGTCTCCCACACGACCTCAATGGCACAGTAATGAAAGCACCCATAAGACTTAGGACCCCACACCTGACACCAATATATTTTTCAATCACTTTTATTAAATAAACTATGCTAAACATGACATATGGGATGGTCCTAAGTCGAGGTGCAATCATAAACTGTATAAAAAGCCATAACAATATTTATTTACACAAAAAATCACAATTCATCGGATAATACTCTCAAAGCATTTGGAAAATGAACATTAATAGACGAACAATTGACTTTCAAATCACTTTAAATTAAATCCTTCGTGGGTAAAGGTTGGAGAGGACCTCTACTCCAGAAGCTGAAAGCAAAAACAAAATCCAAATATAAACAAAAATGTACATACATTTAACACAACACTAATTTTCAATGACTGGCTATAACAAATTAACAATGTACCATAATATAAATGGCTTCAAAACACTATATTTTTGAAATAACATAAAATATACAAATACAAAGACCACCCTCACCTCCACCCTGTGCGAGTCTCAGCCGTGAAGGCAGCGGCTACGAAAAGAAAGATGGCGAATGGGGACAGGACCACAAATGAACATTGGAACTAAAACATTATTGGAACATCTTAAAAATAGAAAAAAATGTAAATTTTTACGGTATAAATATATTATATATTTATTGATAGATAGATAGATATGTGATCTGACGGTCTTCAGTTAAACTCGTGGTTGGTTTTTTTGTTTTTTTGTTATCCTCTCCCAGACTGGCATCTGACCGTTGTTGAGGCATTAAATTGAGAATTTTAAGGTATGGTTTTTCATGAATCAGTTAATTGTACGCAACTAACGGCATTATGTAGCAAAAAGAACATTTCACAAAATATAATGAAAAGAGAATGCCGTCAGAGAAACCAAT
>NC_061108.1:47752904-47763875 GCF_015104395.2 Macrobrachium nipponense
GCGTGAGAAAGGGGAATTATCTTACACTCCGTTTCATTTCCCTCGTGGCCATATACCTTTTTCAGGTTTTATATCGCTTTGTTATTCCGTGACAATTTATCTGTCTATCTATCTATCTAATACATACATATATCCATAAATAAAGGTGACGTTTATTTATACATAGCATCACGTTTTATATACTTCATGATTAAGTCATTCACAAATTATATATATATATATATATATAATATATATATATATATATATATATATATATATATATATATATATTACAGGTTTGAAATTCTTAGGATTCAAAAAAAGTAAAAATTCTGCATTTCAAAGGAAAGTGTATTTGGAACTAAATTAAAATTCTAGGACACATTTACATTTTAAGATATTACATATTTAAACTGTCAAGTAATAAGTAATATATTGAATTGACGATATGGGAGTTAATTTTTCTCGTAATTTAAGTAAGCAAGTTCCTGAAATAATTCTTCCTCATCGTAAAATCAGATTTCATCTCACGTTTCCCTATCATATATATATATTATATATATATATATATATATAATATATATATATATATATATTATATATATATATATATATATTAAAATCGAATGAATTTAAGTCATTCCCCAAACAATTACGAGACAGTTGAACATATTATAAACAAAGTATTTAGTTTTAATTTTTTTTTCTTTGCGATAAACAAGCTAAATTTAGGTTTAAAACCAAAATTCATAAAATACAGAGCACACTCACTCACACATACCCACACACACACTCACACACACACACACATATATGTATGTATGTGTGTGTGTGTGGGTCTGTGTGAGTGAGTGCGCTCTATATTTTGTGAATTTTGGTTTTAAACCTAAATTTAGCTTGTTTATCGCAAAGAAAAAAATGAAAACTAAAGTACTTTGTTTATAATATGTTCAACTGTATCGTAATTGTTCGGGGAATGACTTGAATTCATTCGATTTTATATATATAATATATATATATATATATATATATAATATAATATATATATATATATATATCATTATATATATATATATATGTATATTTATATATATATATATATATATATATATCTATATATGTATGTGTTGTGTGTGTGTGTGTGTGTGTGTGTGTGTGTGTGTGATAGGGAAACGTGAGATGAAATCTGATTTTACCATGGGGAAGAATTATTTCGGGAACTTTCTTACTTAAATTACGAGAAAACACTCCCATATCGTCAATTCAATATTTTACTTTTTACTTGACAGTTTAAATATGTAATATTTTAAAATGTAAATGTGTCCTAAAATTTTAATTTAGTTCCAAATACTTTCCTTTGAAATACAGAATTTTTGTTTTTGAATCTTAAGAATTTCAAACCTGTAATACTTCCGGAGGTCCATTAAAATTCTTATTGATTTCTTCAAAATAACGGTGAGCTTGGGGACCTCTCATGTTCATCACACATGAGGAAATTGGACCAATAGTGCATTCGTATTTTAAAAAGAAGAAGAAAGAAAAAATAATAGAAATAATTCAGTCTTCAAGTACTTATCTTGAATTTCAAGTTTTGTTCTGAATAGAGATTCACTCATTTTCTTATTCAGTTACTTATTTTAAATAGCAAGCAGATCCTGGTAATTGTAGAACTGCATGCGAAGGTATTTTCGAAGCTATTATAGTTATTATTTATGAAGGCTTTTTTGTGTTAAATGAATGCAATAAAACTGTCTTTTTTCTGTCACTGAAGGTTTTTCTGACCATTCGGTAAAGGCTCTAGTATGAATATATTAAATTTTTTTAAACATTAAGCCTTTTTCCCGTTTAGAGATGGCTCCCAATAGACAAAACGGGCCACTTTCACAATTTACACTGCGGAAACTGGCTTCTTAGATGTTGAGCCCTTTCCATTCCAGTAACCCATCACTCGTCCTTCTAGTGTTTCAGGGCTTTCGTCCCATCGTTCCTTTATATTTCTCCGAATTATACACGCTTCACCAACCAATCATCCGCCATTCTTTCCACATGATTTAACACTCTGATCCATCCTCTCCCCTGCGCTAACCCTTTTACTAATAATATGTATCTCCACATATATCACCCCTCCAGTTGTTCCTTACTGCCTCGGCCCTTTTACTGTCTTTCGTATTCACTTTTCAAACTTGACATCCTGAAGGAGAGGTCCTCAACTTTTCATTCATGCATTCCAGTAATGCTTTTCATGAACACTGTTTCTCTCCGTCTTTTGCACAATTCATAGTGCAACTGCGAGGTTTTCCTCCTGTTAGACCTTTCAAACCTTTTAGTGTCAATTTCCGTTTCAGCGCTAATTGGCCTTTGTTGTCCCAGTGCTTGGCATGTATATATGCCTAAAATCTATAAAACCATCATCAGTCCAAGAAAGAAAACGTCCTGCTGCCTTCCTTGCGTCACCTATTCTGTGATTCTTTCCACGTGCTGCCATCATTCATTTAGCAACGTTTCCAGTAAAATTCGCTTCCTTGCTCTTCCTCGTGTGTACTCAAAATTTCCTTGTGCAAATACTTGAAATCCTCTCACTATTTTCTTTCACTATCTTCAAACCATTATTTGAAATATATTGTATGAAATCCACGTAGAAAAGTTCGTTCTTACTCCACGAAAACAATAAAAAAAGACGTGTTTTTTAATGTTAACAATGTTGTAAGAAAGATTTAATTCTAATCTTGTGACTTTTTCCCTTCATAAGTAATGCCGAGCGTGAAAGTGATTTTATACTATTTGTGGTTCCTTGTAGTAATCCGATCAATATATATTGGATTATTATCCATAAAAGATAGCATTGTTCTTGGATATGTTTATTATATGATCTAAACACGTAATTCAAAATGACCTTTGAGCTGTGACTGCGATCTCAACCGGAAATTTTGAAACCCGAGCAGGCCGGTGTTTCAGTATTTCCTCCCAAGAATTTCGAGCGTCATGACAAAAGACTCCCTTTTGTCAGCCACTCAATCACTAAGAAAGGTTCTGAATCATTGTAAGAGCCCCAGACCAAATTCCGTGAGTGTTACCGCTGTTGCCGACCTTCCAAGTTAATTGAGCTGGTGAACTAAAGTTTACTTCCGTCATTAACTTGAAGAATTCCCTCCGGAGGAAGTGCCATCTGGGATGGTAAGCCATGTCATTATCCCGCTTGGCGGACGTTGGTACTTAGAAGATGTATAAGGCATTTGCTGTGGGGTATATTTCGTTGGACGAACGGGTGAGACACTTCCATAAGAAGAGACTAATGAAAGTTTTTTGTAGTTATTTAGAAAAGGTAGGCGTAATGTTATTAATGTCTGATATTAAACTTGCACATATTGTTTGAACAACAAACAAGCAAAACACACACACACGCACATACATACATACATACATACATATATATATATATATATATATATATATATATATATATATATATATATATATATATATACGTATATGTATGAGTATACATATATATATATATATTATATATATATATATGTATATATATATATATATATATATATATGTATATATGTATATATATATATATATATATATATATATATATATATATATAATATTAATTTGCAAATACTAAAATGCAGACATCATTAGAATGAATTCACTTTACGTTAGAATACCTTTCTAGTTATCAAGGGAAGTTGTAATTGGTAAATTTATTTGCTCAGACTGTTTATCGTTGTATATGGACCAAAGGGCCCGGTTCGAATCTTGGCCGTCCATATGCACTTATCAATTATAATTCTTCTTGAGTGTAATCTTCAAGGTATAGTGAAATCGATATTAGTTCAAAAACGTCACGCCATATATGACACACATATAGAAATATATATACATATATACGGATATATATATATATATATATATATATATATATATATATATATATATATGTATATATATGTATATATATATATATATATATATGTATATATATAATATATATATATATATATATATATATATATATATATATCACACATATCCACATGGTGAAAAATAAGAGACAGGGTGTAGGTCCTGACCGGTTTCGGCTTTATTTTCAAGCCATTGACAAAGGACTGATGTGGATATGTGTGATAAATGAATCACGTGCTAAAGTGATTATAATCATATATATATATATAATATATATATATATATATATATATGTGTGTGTGTGTGTGTGTGTGTGTGTGTATGTGTGTGCAACATATGAAAACTAAGTCATGAGGCAGGAAACCTCTTCCATCGATATTCCCCCTTCACAAGAGGAGAAAGTCGTAAGGTGAAAATGATTTACAATCGTGTCATTTTGGTGATTGTTGGTTTCACTCAGTATCTGTTGATTACCTCTTCTGCAATATGTATCTTGTGGGCCATCTTAGGTCTTAGGTATAGTATTATTAATCGGAGTCGAGACTATCAATAATATTGACGTTAATAAGATCGACCCAGTATCCAGCACATCAGTCGTATACTAACCAACTGCACATTAATGTGGGAGAACATTTGAGCTCTCCCTTGTCGTCAACTAGGTCACGTTACTACTCGTTGTGGTTGTCTTCTATGTATATCCCTTTGCTAGATTCATCGTGGTGGCAGGAATGTATGGCAACGAAGATGGATGAATGGCTCATACAAGAACATAGATATGTAAAGGTATATAAACCATTTCAAAGAAATAAAGGTTAGCAATTTTAGATATACATTTATACGTAACTAGATATGAGGAACTGCCCAATTCGGTAGCACCAACGGTAGAACACAGTCATGTTCATATTCGTAGTGTGAATAGGATGAGAAAAGATGAACAATTAATTATTGATTGTGTCAGTCCTCAGGTGTTGTTGAAATTGTTTTGGTGTGTTATAGAGACCTATTGTGTTAGCAGTCAGAGATAGTTATTTTGAGTGGTTATTTTGAGTACTTTAAAGCAGAGAGAAACTTCGTAAGCGAAACTGTATGGTTGGCGTATGTGTATGTAAACCAGAAATTTTTAACTTATAGCGTATTCAACAGAGTGGTTATTCTGTTTAATTAATTCTTAGATGAGAACTTGGTGTATCTAAATAATTGTTTGCAACAGCAATGGTATTATTATTATCAAAGAAGATGCTGACTACTTGGAGATGCAAGATAGTACTATAAACGTGATGTCTGCAATAAGGAAAGCACCCTGGAGGTAGAAAAAGAAAAGGAGAAAAAAAGATTACAAAAAAATGCAGTACCTAATCAACTACTGCTATAAATGTTGCAGGTATTCACTGATTCTTCAGTAATGCCATCTCTTGATAATATCACAATGTGTTCTCATGATACTGCACTGGACTTCCTTGGTACAGCTCCAATTTGCGGTTTATTTCAAAGTTCATGTATTTCCGCAAAAGAATCCCATTATCTTGCGTTTTCTTTTGCTGATTTTTATAGTCGGCACGAATGGGTTTTTACAAAAAGTCGTCTGAGCCTCTATCTTCTCGTTATCCTACAGGCACAAAAACTGAGCTGTAAATGAAGGATATTGTAATAATTCACCTTCAGGCTTACGCTTTCAATAAAACTATATCGGTTGTGTCAGTGTCAGTGAACTTCTTTGCAACCATGGGACTAAGTTACCAATATTATGGAAATTTCGGAGAATTTTGGTGAGCATGTGGTGCATTCATTGTTCTTAAACCATGGGTTGTGTGCAATCGCTTCTGTATTATCTCCACAGCTTTGCGTTTGTGTTCACGTGTTTGAGTAATTTAACAATTAGGTTAAATAATTAGGTAATGGTAGACTATCATTAACTGAAACTGGGAATGCAAGGACGAAGAAGTGTGGTCGAACGCTCTGTTGTACTGACTAGCCAGTAGTGAGTTGGTCCTATCTGTGATGAGCCCGCGTGACGTCATTATCTGGCCGACCTGTCTTAAGTTAAGGTCACATTCACGTATCAACGCGCGCACACCCACGCATGAACGGAAATTGGTAGTTGGCAACAGTTTACGTCGGTAAACCGTAAATGTTGCGTAAAACTTACGTAATATCGTAGGCGTGCGGCTACGGGTCGGTCGGGCGCTGTGCACCAATCGAGTGAGCGCTGCGAGCCGCTAGTGTTTTGAAATGTTCGAAACAAGTCGTGGGTGGTCACGACTAGCGTCATTTGACGTAGCTCCAGACATTCTACGTAGTACCAACGTCGTCGTGACCAGGTGTGTGCTAGGCGCAACCTCGTGTTACAGCGTGGCTCCCCAGTTCCCGCCATGCACCTTGTGGGGCTTCCCGCCAATACAAGAAATCATTATAAATAAATTGTTTGTATTCATTTTGAAAATAGCAAACTAACATAAAAATCTTGACATATGAAATGAAAAAACAAACTCACGACAAAGTAATATTTGACCAAAATATACACAGAAGTCAAAAACAAAATTTATCAACACAACTACAAAACTACTTCGGTGTGTGTGTGTGTGTGTGTGTGTGTGTGTGTGTTGGAGAAATTTGAGTTCTTTTCAAATTTCTCCAACTCTCTCTCTCTGTCTGTCCTCTCTCTCTCTCTCTCTCTTCTGTCTCTCGTGCTAATGTATGAGTATTGGGGATATGAAAACATTTTTCATACAATCATTCCTTTTATTCAAATGGCAAAAATTTTACAGTAACAAACTAATGAAAACAGTTTCACAACAAATTACTGAAAAATCAAAAGAACAAAAGTCATACATGGAACTGTGTACAGGCCCGCCCAGAGTTCTGGGCCAGATTTTTTGTACCCTACGATCCCACACCGTTCTGCGTGGGTCCAACATGATGTTGACGTAAGTCTGCAACGTAGAACGTTATACTCGCGGCGTACGAACGCCAGTATTACGTGCTTTGCCACGCACTACCTAGGGGAAGTGCAGGAGTTCGTCGTGCCAGTTCCGGTTGGCGTCATGCCATGCTTGCGTAGTGCGTTCATTTGCGGCGCACTGTAAAGTGCTGACTTTACGCCCATCGGCCCGTGTCACGTTACCAGCTCTTCAAGGCCACTTCACCGCGCAGATTCCCACGTTCCATATACGTGGGTATGCGCCGTCATGATACGTGAATGTGTGACCCCATCGTGCACGTACCTACGTCCAACGCTCCGCCCACTTTTCTACAAGTCTTAGAGCGGGGTTGAGCGTGAATGGGGTTCCTAAGAGATGGAAAACACCAGATTACGGTAAAATCGCTGCAGAGCTAATTTTTGCTGAAACTGGTATAATATCTCATACATTAATTAGACTGTTTTGCAAAATATGGAATGAAGAAACCAATCCTGATGAATGTAAATTGAAGCACCGTATTTAAATCAGTAATGGAAGTATTTAGTATGCTTAGTCTCAGTTGGCTGGAGAGAGAAATTGATTGAAAACATAGATACGTTGGTTTTAGAGAAATTAAGAGTTGTACAGAGCAGTTACTTGTGTGAAGAAATATTGTACAGCAGTTTTTGCAATTGAATCCCCCTTCGGATGGCATTGTTAATGACGAAGGGAAACTTGACGGCGTCCACAGGCTAATATTATGGAAGGTCTCGCGTTACTATGACATTCTCGTTAAATGTTGAAAGCTAATTGAGGTGATACTTGAAAGAGGTAAACGCACAATTAAGGTTGCTGGTATTTTAAGTAAATTTGTATGACTTTTCATAGATTTTATAAAGAGGAAAATTGGTTGGATATGGAACAGAAAGTTTAGATTTGAGTAATATTAGAAACTTGAAAGATTTAGGATATGTAATTAATGCTCATATTAATTCTAAGAACAACCGAAGGGTAAACTACAAAGGGATGAAATATCATTAGATGGAGGTTGAGTGAATGTAGTTGAGTCTTGCAAATATGTAGTGAGATAATAAAAATCCAAATCAAAAAGCGGAAGGCTGAATAATATTTAGAAATCAGATAGTCGGAAAATGCGCACAAAGCAAGATATTAATATAAATCTATTACGATCTATAATGCTACATGAACGTGAATCATGGTATGGCAGTTAAATTATATGTAGATGAATTTGTCGATTTTATAACAATAACTTGACGGAGAATATTTTGAGTCAAATGGCAGAGTAGTTATGCATATCGAGGGAAACTGCGGAGAGGTGAAAGCTATCTTAGCTATTCTGTGTGCAACCCCTGGGAGAAGAGAATTCGATGCACTTAGAGTGAACTGATGAGAAAAACTGTTCAAATCCCCGTGTTTAGTTTGCAAGCAACTGTTGGAAGCGCTGCGTGTGAAATGGAGGTTAAAACATGTAATCGCATGACAAAATATACGTTTACCAAATATCAAAAGAAAGTTAAATACGTAACGCTGTTCTATGGACGACGCATGCTACATTCAAGCAAAAACCACTATAGTCTTTTGACTAAACTAAGAAAATTCTCCTTTGTATCGTGCTGTCGATATACAAGTCTCTCTCTCTCTCTCTCTCTCTCTCTCTCTCTCTCTCTCTCTCTCTCTCTCTCTCTCTCTCTCTCTCTCTCTCTCTCTCTCTTTGGGAATAGGTGTGGTCCTCCTTCCCTCATTCATTTACTCTCCCTCTTTCGTTAACCACCCCTTTAGGTAGTATTTGATACTGTAGAATTAATTCATTTTGGTATTTCATAGTCACAGTGATATTATTACCGTGAAAAGCCATATCACATTAACTGAAATATTCAATGGGGGTAATAAAATGCTTCTATGCATAATGAATTGTTGTAGCCTAAAGTGGTATTGATTAGAAAATTATGGTCAAATTGCTGTCATGCTAAGTTAACTGTCTAAGAAATCTTATTTCACCAATCACCAAAGCGCTTAGGTTATCGGTTGTTGACTAGTAATAGGGCTGTCGAAAGCACCTCAGGACAGTGTTACAATTAGTGTGCCCATATCACCGCCATTAAAGTACTGTTCATGTAATTATATGTGTGATGTATATCATAACTTTGATCTTTATGAAATGGGATTGAAGGGCAGAGATTGAGAGGCGGATGGTTTTTGTTTATTTTCATAAACTATGATATGAACCATAATTTAGAGGGATAGGTTAATAAAAATTATATATAGTATATATATATATATATATATATATATATATATATATATACACACACACACACACACATATGAATTTTTATAACATCACCGTGATTCATATACATGAATTAAACATAGATATATCCTTTAACATCCAATTCGATCTTCCTTGGAATTAATAGATTTTCATTTATGTTAACCGAAGGGGAATTTTTTTAGTTGATATATATATATATATATATATATATATATATATATTATATATATATATGTATGTGTGTGTGTGTGTGTGTGTGTGTGTCTGTGTGTGTTTGTGTCACGCTGCTTTTGTGCTTCATTCAATTGGTAACGTTTGTCTACATTTTTATTTTTACTCATATAACTTTGTTTTATATTTTGGTTGTAATTTTAAGTGTGAGTCTGTTTTTCTATATTTATATTTCAATGCATTATTCTAGCTTTGATAATGAGACAGATGTCTCGAAACGTCAGCAATAAAGAAATGTTGTTATTGTGGGCGTCTCCCTCTGCTCTTGGTCCTATATATATATATATATATATATATATATATATATATATATATATATATATATATATATATATATATATATATATATATCGAGCTACAAATGTCCTTTAATATCTAATTCAATATACCTCGGAATTGATATATTTTCATATATGTTAAACAAAGGGGATTTTTTTTAGTCAATAAGAAATTCGTCGGCTCACGGGCGCGAACCATCGAACTAACAAATTCAGGACGCACAATGAAGCAAAGTTAGTGTGAAGCCAGTGAAATTTTGATAATATAGTTTTTTTTCTAAGTGGATTTGTTTAAAAAAGTAACAATATTAAATATCGAATGGAAGGTCCCAAGAAGTAGGTTAGGGGAAGCACCATATCACATCAGAGTAACCAGATTCGCTGAACAGGAGCACCAATATGCAATAAACGTGCCTTGCTGTCGAACTTCCCAGTGTGAAAGGTCCCTGAGGAGGTCGTGCAATTGGAACTTGAGAAGTGCAAGCGAAGGTGCAATGCATTACTACTCTAATACTATTCTCCTTGTATTCTAAAATACTATTCTCCTTGTATTCTAATATATTATCTATTTATTAATTTATTTTTTCTTATTAATTTATTTATTTCTTTCGTAATAAATAAGATGTCTTCACCTCCTCTTACTTCTTCCTAATGATCACCATATTCTTAGGAAGTTTGAATTTGAGGTCATGGCCCCTGCGGGCTCGTTCTTTATGAATGGATTTCATCTTCTGAATAATAATAATAATAATAATAATAATAATAATAATAATAAAATATAAAATAGCAAATCTGTAGGTATTGGGTAGAGTTAGTGAGGTAAAAGACAGTTCTGTTTAGGAACATAAACATTTAATATATCAAATGAAACGTCTCTAAATTACGAAACTATTAATTTAGAATCAGTCTTCCAATGTGGAGTGGGATCAGTTAGTCCAAACTGAATTTGAATTATTTATATGTTTGTTGCGCAATAGCAAGTTGGTATGGCAATATCAAAGATCTGTGTAGATTATGGAAACAGTAATTTAGGAGCAGTCTCCTTGTGGTGAGGTGGGTTAATGTTTAAATGGAAATGTTTTTATTACATGTGCATTGGTGGTGGCATATATATACGTGGCTGTGTAGTTGTGCAGTGAAAGGACACTGGCTTGCTAGCAACAAATTTTAGGGCAGAACTACGTAAGTTATCATGACACAATTGCTTTAAATAAAGGTATCGCAGAGATATTATGCATCTCATGACAATTTTGTCTTGCTTTAGTGTAAGTCTGACGATATAAATTACAGGAGTCTTCCTCGGTCACTCATTTTAATTATTTTGTCTGTTTAGGGGAAAGGGACAAATAATTTTTTCCGAAGTCTCTTAAATTTT
>NC_061108.1:47764375-47776875 GCF_015104395.2 Macrobrachium nipponense
GAAGTCTCTTAAATTTTAAAAGTAGTTATTTTATAAATATCACTCCATATACCTCGTTTAAGTTATTGAGTAGACGTGCGTTATCGATTGAAATTTTAACATCTTTGGATGTGGATATTTGCGAGAATGTGATGTTATATTAAAAATCGGACAGTAATTAAAGAGTTGCAATCGGGAGGAACATTTATTTCTGTTGCCCATTTTGCTAGCTATGAAACCTAGGGGAAAATGTTAACTGGAGTATTCGGTCTTGAAAATATGAAATCCTCGCTCAACCTTTCCCGTTCTCTCGTAAAATTTTATGTCTATATACTGTCTATATAGTAAAAGTCCCCTTGATCACTGGATGGGGTTTGCAACTCATTAGTGAAAACCAGTTCATATTTATACGCTCCGGTCATTGCGTCCTTCTTTAGAACCAGGTGAGTGCTCTCTCTCTCTCTCTCTCTCTCTCTCTCTCTCTCTCTCTCTCTCTCTCTCTCTCTCTCTCTCTCTCCTTCCTTCCTTGATAATTAAAAGAGTGAAGATCTTAGATTTGTTCTATATTGAGTGAAAGTGTGCGGGGGTGGATGTGTTGGAGGTCTCTCTCGCGTTTCTTTACAAAAAAGAAGGGTTTTTCGCCCTTAGTGATTATACCTCTTATAGTAGGCGTATAAGCCAGCGAATGTTGTGTAATTGCAGATATATTAATATTCTCTCATTCCAATCAGTGCCTTAGAAATCTTTCAAATTACAGCTTACCACAAAAATGTCATCCGACCAACCTCCAACCATCGAGCAAGTGACCCTGGCACCTACCGATGAATGTACCCCACACAAAAGTTCCGTACTCGCGATTCCTCGAACAACTGTCTTTACTTTATACAATCAGACCGTTCCGACGTCGAGTCTGCTGTACAATCTGTCAGTGATGTCTTCTCAGATGAGGAAATTAACGTTGCATATACGAAATGCAAAGATCTGATACCAGAAAACATTCTTAAAAGCGATCCGCGAAAAAAACCTGTCCTCTCACAGGAAAATATCATACATCACTAAGTGGCTAAGGACCTGCTCTGTAGAAATCTACGCCGGTGACCCTTACAATCTGCCTCTAGAGGGGTTTGCTGACCTAAGCCTAGCTGCGGTGTACCACACGGCATAAAATGCCTTCCAAACAGCAAAATCCCTCTCAGAAATAATTGAAAAAAATCGAGGAAGCAAATGATAAATTTTCAAGAATCTGGGAAGCGATCAAAGGACCACAGGAATCCCTAGACAATCTTAAAATTGTGGAAACGAATAACAATCTCGCACGGATCTGGGATGCTATCAAAGGAGTGCAGGAATCACTAGACAAACGTACAGAAAGCCACCAGACTCCTTTGAATGCGGCATTCATTATTTCTTCACCTCCCAGCAACACACGAAGTCGAGATGGCCATACCCATCTAGGTGTCAACTGACCTCGCCTCCCTCGGTTGAAGTTCTCCCATCACCTATAGATGGGAGACCGTTGGACTCCCAACCTCTTCTCCCTCCCCAGGGAGAAAATAGAGTTAGGGGAGAAAATAGAGTGTCTGGTTCAGATTGTTGCAAAAGTACCAAATTTGGACCATATCATCCTCATATACTAAACTATTGATTTCTGCCGGCAGCCAAGACAGAGGAGGCCTGGGTACTGAGTAACATTGAGATGAAACAACAGATGTCATCTCTTGATTTATTCCAGTATTTTTCAATTATATACCATTAGTTTTGAAAAGCGAACAATTTCAGCAGTTTTAGACCTTCCAGTGTATTACAATATCAATAATGTTTAGCAGAATGTAATAATAGGATAATGAAAAGTGGCATTTAATAGATTTTTATTTTAAAAGAATAGATGGAGTATACAAATAATATCAAAATATGATGCAAAATTTGCCTTAATGAACTAAAAAAAAGTTTGGTTACAATTAATATTTTTACTCTTTAATCTCACGAAATTTATGAAAAATCAAAATACTTTATAATTTGATAAAAGTTCTCAACACAAATATTGCAACTGATAAAAATAAGTTGACTAGTGTGGCTCTTATAACAATGTTAACAGTACTTCAGAATTGATTTTTGGAATTGAATCTTATAAGATATTTATGTATTTCAAATATTAGTTGTAACTAAAGTACTTCGAAACCATATGAAAGAAGAAAACAATTTATTGTGCAAAAAAAGCTTACAAAGCACAGCACAACAGGCAACCCGGACGCGGTATGAGTTATATCAAACTTGATAAGACAAATTTCATAGTGAACACAAAAATGTTACAATTAAATTTTTTTTATTTTAAATCTCATTAAACTAATGGAAAATCAAAATACTTCCTAAAGTGTTAAATGTTCTTAACATAGCTAGACTAGTGTGTCTGTTGACAAATCTTCAGATTTAATTTTTACTGTTGGATATTGAAAGACATTCATGAATTTTAGATAATATTAGCAGTAACTACACTACTTTGTAACCATAAGCAAACAAATAATAATAATAATAATAATAATAATAATAATAATAATAATAATAATAATAATAATAATAACAGCGGCACAAGATCAGGCCCTAAGAACCAGATATGTTCAAAGAACGATAGACGGAAATAACATCTCTCCCATATGTAGGAAGTGCAATACGAAAAATGAAACCATAAACCACATAGCAAGCGAATGCCCGGCACTTGCACAGAACCAGTACAAAAAGAGGCATGATTCAGTGGCAAAAGCCCTCCACTGGAGCCTGTGCAAGAAACATCAGCTACCTTGCAGTAATAAGTGGTACGAGCACCAACCTGAGGGAGTGATAGAAAACGATCAGGCAAAGATCCTCTGGGACTATGGTATCAGAACGGATAGGGTGATACGTGCAAACAGACCAGACGTGACGTTGATTGACAAAGTCAAGAAGAAAGTATCACTCATTGATGTCGCAATACCATGGGACACCAGAGTTGTAGAGAAAGAGAGGGAAAAAATGGATAAGTATCAAGATCTGAAAATAGAAATAAGAAGGATATGGGATATGCCAGTGGAAATCGTACCCATAATCATAGGAGCACTAGGCACGATCCAAGATCCTGAAAAGGAATCTAGAAAAACTAGAGGCTGAAGTAGCTCCAGGACTCATGCAGAAGAGTGTGATCCTAGAAACGGCGCACATAGTAAGAAAAGTGATGGACTCCCTAAGGAGGCAGGATGCCACCCGGAAACCCAACCCCACACTTTAAATACCACCCAGTCGAATTGGAGGACTGTGATAGAGCAAAAAAAAAAATAATAATAATAAATAAATAATATTCAATATTTACAATATATCTTACAATATAACTTAGAGTGATGTAGATGAAAGTATGTATTTTCATGTAAAACTGAATTCATTTTCCAAAATTCACTAAACATAAAGACATTCACTTTAGAGCCCAAAAACCTTGTTGCTTTCATCACCATTATTATTGCATCTGCCTTCACACTTACAGAGGCTGGTGCATCTCACACTAGGTCTATTATACTTAACCGTCCTACACTGTACTTGACACAACTGTAACCCAATAATACCGAACAGGCAGATGAAGCATCTGCGAGAGTACTCCTTAAGGGTTGCCATTCACCTTTGTCATCTTTCCGCCAGCCCCAACCACTAAAGTCAGGGGTAGTTTGCATAGGGACATTTGGCACTTCGTCACAAATATATATATATATATATATATATATATATATATATATATATATATATATATATATATATATATATATGTGTGTGTGTATGTATGTATGTATATATAAATATGACTGCAAAATATTTTTTTTGTTAAAAGGGAATTCCATCTAATAAAAGGACCTCATGATAATGCTAAAATGTAGAAAGTTAATGCGGTCGATTGCTTTCAGGTGGGTATTGTTAGAACGATACAACTCTATAGTTTGTTTTAATAAAAACAAAGCCTCATCTGTGGTATGAGAGATTTTATAAACAAATTGGTCATCCGTCGTTTTAAAATATTTCTGACATCTCTGTAAAATTATTCATTCGAAATAATTGATGCTAAAGGCAATTGACCTAAAACTGGACATGCCAGTTAGACCTTTCTGCTGTTAGAGAACATATCTTGATATGATGTCGAATTTCTGGCTTGTAACTGTGAATAAACAAGAGTATATAAACAAAAGAGGTGAATGAACAGGGTAGGGGGAGAATATTTTAAATGTTCTCCAGCTGTGGTAGCCCATGCAAAGCCTCTTTCACGACTCCGACCGAAACTCGGAATTTTAGTGATATTAAGTGGACTTCGGTCATTCGTGGGAGGGTGACCTTCTCCTGACATTATTTTAGCGCAATGTTCACTCCAACACTCATCTGTTTCCTTTTCCCCTGTAAACCCCATTCATCTCGACTGGCAGCTTCAACGCTTTTTATCTTATGATTTATATATATTTATTATGTATATATATTGCAAAAGCATCTTCTTTTCTTTCTCATACACAGCCGCTGGATATGTATTTTATAGAAATATATATTTTTTATTTCTGAGTCATTTTTTGCAAGTTTGTGGAATCTTTATTACTTGTCTTCAATTTCTTGTTTCCGTGATGGAGTTTGTATATGGCCCATTGCAAATAACGTGAAGTTTTAGTTATGTTTATGATTTAAAGCTAGAGTTATTATTTTTGGATATGCCGGAATTTGGTCATGTTATTACTATTAGATAACTTTTGGCGAAAGAGTTGCAGCGAGAATTCTCAAATTAATTAATAGCAGGGTATCTATTAGGGATTCTGACATTAGCCTCCAGAAAGGTACTGATGGTGTTTCAAACGTTTGCTTTTACATCTTATTATATTAGAGACTTGATTTTGAAATAATTTTGCCTCGCTAAAATGTGTTTTCCGACTCAAATCTCATCTTACTGCATCGTCAACAACAGAAATCAAGCTGTATCTGAATAAGAGTTAGGAATTTCATAGCCCTTGCCGTAATATCAGATTATTTGGAACAACTCGATTTCTGTGCAGATTCAGCATCGCTCATTCATTTTAGAGAAGAGTGGTTCTCAGCATTTCATGTTCTCGGGCTGCAGTCGTGTATTTCTTAAACCGCCAACAACCGTCTAAAAATGTTTCGGAATTCATCAGCTTTTCGCCTTATGTCATGAACGACGTGGACAGTGTTTAAATATAATTATTATTATTCAAAAGGTGAATCTTATGCAGATGGAACAAGCCAACGGGGTCCATTGATTTGAAATTAAGGCTTCCAAGGAATATGATGTTCATTTCAAGGAAAAAACACAAGGTAATAGGAAATGCAGAAGAAGAGATCAGTCTTAGAAAATAGAAAATAAATGAACACATTGATAAATAAATAATAAGGACCGTACCTCTCTTAAGAAATAAAAAATAAGATATTTACCTTTATTTTATGACATTCATATTTCGTGCACCTTGTGGTTGTTATATGCTTGTAAAGATTTCCTTTATAGTCTTGTTGTAATTGACATTAAAGAATTCAGTTATCGGATAAGTGCAGTAAGATCATCTAGGAATCCATGGTATTTTGTTGTCGAATTTTTGTTTGTTTATTCAAAGTTTTGTTACATTAAAGTGTTGTGGCTTGATTTAATCTATTATGCAAGTATTATGAATGAATATTGTTATTTATCGTTGACAATGTGCTTTAATTATTGTAAAATTTTGTGTGAATAAGCAAAGTAAATTGAAAATAACGATTTGAATTTCAATTTCATGATTCACAAAGTTTATTTTATATATCAATTCGGTTTATAGATAGATTTGTCTGTAGATGTAGATTATGACAGTTCATTATTTTAAGATTTAATTGGAAACCATTGGATTTATCAGATGTGATAATTACATTTAATTCGGTCCCTGTCTTCTGCTTTGTTCTCTATAGGATTGTCTGAATACTGCTAAAAAGTCACATTTATTTCGTTAAGTGACGAACAAAAATTAGTTTTAGAAAAAAATATGGCATGAAAATTAGGACGGAGAGTCATCAAATAAAAATTGTGTGACGTGCAGGAAGATGAAAGAGGACATTGTTATGTGAAACGCGAAGGGCTCGCAGGGGAACAAGGTGAAGAAGGCGTGTGGAAAAGGGCGTGAAAAAGGCGCAGTTCCCAGTGAGGAAAAAGCTGTGAAATATGATTCTCTCTCTCTCTCTCTCTCTCTCTCTCTCTCTCTCTCTCTCTCTCTCTCTCTCTCTCTCCTGCGGTTCAGACATGATGAATGTTCGAGTAAGATTTTTTGAAAGTTTAATGAAGAAAAAAACACTCGTGTGTTTACATTTAAACATTTAAAATAAACGAAGTATATACTACAGTATGGCAGAAAAACTAGAATAAAACACGCAAGCAGTACAGAAGGATTTTTTTTTTATAATAATGTTACTGTAGTTTATAAGGGAAAACACAAGCAGCTTAGATACAGGAGCAGAAAACATTTTGTAACATTCCCTTCCTTCGCCGCCAATTGGTAAGTGCGGAAGTGCTTAAATTTGTAAAAAATAAATAAATAAATAACATAAATAAATATATAAATATTTTTAAAAATAAATACATAAATAAATATATAAATATATAAATGAAACGAAGATTTTCAGGAAGTTTAATTAAATAAAGTTAAGTGTAAGCGTGTTTCTGTGCGTAGTTTCTATGCCTTTGTGTGCTGTCAGATAAACCAGTGTGTGTGTGTGTGTGTGTACACTACCGTTAGAGTTAATTCTCCCAACGTTCGATTGAAGATGTCAAGCATGATCTGATATTAAAACTGAAAAATTGCATTGTTATTGATAATGAATGGTGAAATGACAGTCAGAATCCACTGTCATTTTAGAAAGACATCTCTTGTAGGCGTAAATTTCAAGTGACGGGGAATCTTTTGATCTAAATGGTATCGTTTATGAGGAATTTGACTGCAGTATGATAACAGTAATAATGATCATGATGATATTTTAGTAAATACCTGTGATATTACAGTGTCATGGAGTTTGGCGAGGTCCGAATACCGGTGTCTTCAGCGCGTGGGTAAACGTAAACCTACCAGTACCTCAGATTCCTATATAAGACAATTTTTTGGAGGGAAAAGGGGGGTCTTATATGTCATAAAATACGGCACGTTCAAGAAATCACATCACACGCTTGGCTGAATCTTCTTGTAAAAGGTTTGATGATTCGTGGGAGCTACAGGTTTCTAGCAGAGTCTGTACGGATGCCAGCTGGGATTCCGTAATGTCAACAGGATTTTCCCATTTATTTCTGACCACTGAAATTGGTCAAATTAATTTATTTTATTTTATTTTATTTTATTTGTTTTTTTTATTCAGCTTGACTTCTAAGACCCGTTTTGGTCGAAAGGGAAGACTGTACTGAATCTACTTTTAAATTTTGCGGGCATTATTTGTAGAGAATCTTATAATAATTAATTTTGGAACTCGAGGATTGATTTTCCACTTTCTTACAGTTAGGTGTATCGTAGTGTATGTGTTAATACCTAAATGGGTTATTGTGTTTTGTGTTTTTACCTAATCTCAGTAGTCTGACTTGTTAAGGCATTCTGAATGTGTATGGATAACATCACATGTCATATTTTCTTTTCTTTGTTTTTATATGTTTGTTGAGCACTTTCGCGTGTGGCCCCATTAATTTTAACTCCGAGGGAGACATAGACTTACCAGAGCCAATTCGTAATAACCTGAAGGTTTCATTATCGTACCTGGTAATTTTACAGTCATCAGTGTCTCCAGTATAGTGTACATGTGATATACTTTGTATAGGCTAAATTTTCATGCCATCATTGCTAAAGAAACTAATAATTCCTTTGATTTTAAAAGTAAATCATTTAGACAAAAATAATCTTCTCTAATTTAAAATGCTGCTTAACACTTCTTAGATAAAGAGAGTGTTAGCGGAAGAAAGAGTTGGCTTAAAAGACAGAAATTTGGCTGGTAATTCTTCTCCTGATTGCAGGAGTGTAGAACATACCCATCAGGTATAGGACACTGACCGGATTGTTTACTTTCAGATTCATAGGATTTCGACTTCCATTAATGTCAAATACTTATAGCACTCACTCACTCTCTCTCTCTCTCTCTCTCTCTCTCTCTCCTCTCTCTCTCTCTCAAGAATCTTCATTTGATATGATATTTAGTTAGTCAGTCCTACTAACTCTCTCTCTCTCTCTCTCTCTCTCTCTCTCTCTCTCTATAGTGCCATTTGTTCCTGCTATTAGATAGCTAGTCAGTAGGAGAATAAGGTTATTGAGCAATGGAAAGACGTTTAAATAACTGCCGAAAAAAAAATTGTACTAATTTTTTTTATGGATCGTGAGTTTGGCGTCCATGGAAAGAAGAATCCTCCCGAAAGTGAAAATTGGGCACCGACTGCCCTCAATGGTAGAAACTCGTTTTCTTACGCCAAATTCACGCAAATACACTGTTTGGCTTTCGTCACCCTCCCTTTTAAATAACAAATAAATAGAAATCGTAATGATTATAGGAACAAAGTTACAGCCACGAAGAAAAATTGAAACACTGGAGATACTAAGTACTTTGGTCTTATTACCAAGACATGGTCACAGCAACTAAGGATATTCAGAAGCAAGGGCCAATATAAATATGGTGGGTCAAGTCATCCAATAAGTAGATTTCTATTTTAATCTATTGACCGTTCTGTGACCTCCCGACCTTTTTGTATTCCCTCATTTTTGTATACCCACCATTTATATAGACACTTGCTTCTGTATATCTTTAGTTGCCGTGACCATGTCTTGGTAATAAGACAAAAGTACTTAGCATCTCCAGTGTTTCAATTTTCCCTCGTGGCTGTAACTGTGTTCCTATAATCATTACGATTTTTATTTACCTGTTATTAAAAATTACGTGTGTTTAATCTCCGCATATCTGGCATATTTATAACAACAGAGAGATAAAACCATTTCCCCCATTACAGATATCAAATATCATCTTTTCAGTTACGCAGAATTCTAAATCATTTACATAGGTTCACGATTGATAAAGTGTTTTTATGCAATAACAAGAAACAGAATCAGATTTTCTGTCAAGATGGCATTTCATTTTGGTGCTGTTGCCAATATTTCAAACAGCTCCAAGTTCGTTTAAATTCATGGATAAGCCGCTTAGATTCTCTCCAGGGCGAACTTTCGGTGGTCAAAATATATGTCTGGAGGCATTTCCCCTTTCTACAGATATCTGGATTTCTTAATATCGTAGATATAGAATAAATTGGTGAGCAAGGAAATATGAAATAAAGCATAATAGAATAAGTTTGATAAGTGAAAAAATAAATAATCGTATACAGGCAGCTCTCTCTCTCTCTCTCTTCTCTCTCTCTCTCTCTCTCTCTCTCTCTCTCTCTCTGACGAGATAATAGATAGGAAACAATGGCTGAATATTGCTTGAATACGGTATGGCAGCAAAATTTTGGCCTGACTGAAGTGTAGAGTGACTTTGACACCGACTTACAAGTCAATCCTGGTCATCTCACAGCCATGGATAGACATGAACTTCACAGCCGAGAGAAGGCAATCATATACAAAATAAATAGGTATTTTCTAGATGAAAAGGCGAATGGAGGGCCTATGTTATCCCATAAAAAAAGCTTTCGCTCGAACAGCTGTAAGATTAAGAAGAGAAAGTGATCGAGAGCAGGGTGGAATAGGAAGGAGATTAAAGTTGGTTCCTGGAAATGAAAACTCCCTATGATCTTATAATAATATTAGCCTTAGGGTTTGTCTTAAAGACATCCAAAGGGCTGTCACACACGTGTCAGTTGTTGGCAACAGGGCAGATCTTTAAACGCCACGCCAGAGAGGTCTCGTCGCGGTGGCAAGACTATAGCATCTCCAGTGTTTCAATTTTTCTTCGTAGCGTAACTTTGTTCATATATATATATATATATATATATATATATATATATATATATATATATATATATATATAGTATATGTATATATATATAGATAGATATATATATATATATAAATATATATATATATATATATATATATATATATATATATATTATATACACAACACACTAATATATATATATATATATATATATATATATATATATATATATATATGTGTGTGTGTGTGTGTGTGTGTGTGTGTGTGGGTGTGTGTGTTTGTGTGAGAGCTGTTTGATCACCACACATCATGATCGAATAATTATTTGACTAAATAATTAACACTGTTGCTTAAGAAAATGGGCCGCGGTGACAAAGCACTGTCCTGCCTCTTGTTCTTCATGATTAATAAAATTTAAAACTATTTTCAGGGAGATCCCCATCAAGCGATTATTGTATTGTTTATATTCTTATATTTCTATTTATAGCTTTTCGCCGTTATGTTCTTCGTCAGTAGCACAAATGAAAACTTCCGAACGCTTCGTATTGGTATTGTACGATTCGTTGATAATACAGATGCTTTCACACTTTTGAAGTGTTGTTTTGTTTTATACTGGCAGCAGTATTGATGGCTGCTCTCGTATAATATCACAACTCTTGGGGAAGTTATTAGTTGCCTTATGTTCTTGTTTTGTCAGTCAATTAATATATACTATCATAATATATTGTTATTTATGTCGGCTATATCCAGAACATGTCAGATGAAGGTGACATTATATACCAGACGCCATGTTGTCGATGGAATATTTGAGCCGTACCCCCGGTTACGTTCGTTTGTTTTTCCCGTGAATTCTGGAAGCAGCACACAACTGAGCAACCTGGAGGTATTTTCCTTTGGGGTTTGAGCTCGACATTTCAGAATTATTCGGCGGTCTGTTTTCGCGCGTCTCGTAAATAGAGGACGTTTTTGGAAATATTTTTGCCAGCGGTGTGCCCGATGTGGCGTGCATCCATTCCCTCGATATTTTCCATTGGAGGCAAGAATAAACGGTTTTTACTGTTCATGTGGTCGTCATTTAGCCATTATTTCGTGACTTTACGGTACCAAATTAGAAATATATTCGACGTTATATAATTTCATGTATCTAGTCTTGTAGTATAATGAATTTGTGGGGACGGATGTTCTGTATATACCCCTCCGAAATTCGGTGAGGATATGATTACCGGTTATCGCAGTAATCTCTTATATTCATAATTCTGTGTAGAAATTAATTAGGAACATATAGATTCCGCACTACCTCACTACCTTAACACACTCTTGAGCTCATATGGGCATTTTAGCTTTCTGTTTTGGTTTAACTACTATTCATTTCATTAAAGCTGTTTGGCTGTGATAGTTATAACGCAAATTTTTACGTGGAGTTTTTATTATGCATATATATATATATATATATATATATAAATAACTCTCTCTCTCTCTCTGTCTTAATTACTCCACCTTCTCTTTTTCCCTTTTTTCCCCTCCCTTCCTCCCACCAACACCCTCTAACCCCCCTCTCTTCCCTCCCTCTTCTCTCTCTCTCTCTCTCTCTCTCTCTCTCTCTATATTATATATAGAGATATATATATATATATACATATATAATATATATATATATATATATATATATATATATTTACCCCAAAGCACTTGCCATTTCCATTAATTAAATGAGGTGGATCCGACGCGTTTTGCCCTTCCTATTTTTAGCAGGTGTTTTAGCATGAGTTGTTGCCCTAATTACGCTGCAGCCCCTCCAAATCTGTCGTGTGCGTCCCACATCGCTAAAGCATTTTGTGCGTCTACATACGTCTCGATCAGCTGCTATAATTCAAATGCGAGTGGCCCCACACGGGGCATGAGCATTAACAGAGTGCACGCGCAAGGAACAAAACATTTTGTGTTTAGCCGCAGGTGGATCTGCTTCTTCGAGAAGTGGTCCACACGAAGAGGAATTACTATGAGATTCAGAGCCTTTGTCCCGATGTTTTTCTGGAATAACTTTTTCTGTGGATTTGACAAAGATATTACTCAGCCATAGTATACTTTACAACCCTACCTATTTTTTGGCAGCATTCTTTATTACATATATGAGTACAATAAAGCAGCCGAAGCCAGTGGCGAACACTGTAATGTATGGGTTCAAAGTTATACATGACGTAAACATATGACGTCATGACTCCTCCCACAAGGTGATGGCGACAAACAGCTGTCTCTGAAATTCTGAATGAATATTCGTACCTTGTCAAGGCTTCAAGAATGGTGGCTGTGATAAGTCATTGTCACCATGGTTGCAGGACAGCTTTTGTAATTCTACTTGCACACTTGTTTAGAAGTGAGGAGGCCAGTGGCAAACCCTACGTAAGCTTGAACAGGTAAATGAATAATAAGGCCCTTTTTTGGGGTAAGGAGTACATCCGGACATCCAAGGCTACCAAGTTTTCTTCATTTGTTGACTTCCATAAAGTGCAGAAACATAATTAAATATGCTCGATAAAGCAATAGTTGTTGATTTCTTATTAAAATATAACTTGCGGAGCAACATTAAAACTTACTTTGTCAAAAAA